>NW_007253258.1:0-20275 GCF_000164805.1 Carlito syrichta
AACGGTTAAGGGTTAGGTGTACAATTACGTTTCATTCAGGCACCCTGTTGATAAGAGGTGTTTTCCCATCTCCAGACAGATATTTGCTACTGTTAATCCCATCCCCCTTCCCCCCCCATAGTTTCCCAGTACCGTCAGTCATTTTCTTATAGCATTACCTTGGATGTTCAAGGTCCATTATATGAGTGAGAACATGTGATATTCGGATCTTTGTTTCTGTGAGAGGTCACTCAGTATTATAGACTCTAGTTCCATCCAGGTTGCTGCGAAATTCATGATTTTGTTCTTTTTTATGGCTGCGTAGTATTCCATCGTGTATATGTACCACATTTTTTTAATCCAGTCCTCTTTTGATGGGCAGCATGGTTGTTTCCAGGTTCTTGCTATTGTGAACAACGCTGCAATAAACATACGTGTGGAGGTATCTTTTTTATAGAGTGATTTGTGTTCTTCAGGGTATATTCCCAGTTGGGGGATTGCAGGGTCATATGGAAGGTCAATTTTTAGAGCTTTTAGGAAAACAAACAACCCCATTATAAAATAGGCAAAAGATATGAACAGACACTTCACAAAAGAAGACATCCGAGCAGCCAACAAACACATGAAGAAATGCTCAACCTCACTAATCATCAGGGAGATGCAAATCAAAACCACACTGAGATACCACCCAACCCCAGTCAGAATGGTAATCATCAACAACTCAAAAAATAACAGCTGCTGGAGAGGGTGTGGTGAAAAGGGAACACTTCTACACTGTTGGTGGGAGTGTAAACTAGTGTAACCTCTGTGGAAAGCAGTGTGGCGATTCCTAAAAGCTCTAAAAATTGACCTTCCATTTCAGTTATAAGATGTCTCTTTTATACCCCTCAATTATCTAACTTTGATGACATTTCCCAGTGAACCATGTTCCATAAATCTATAAATCTCAGGCATATTTATAATATTTACAATAAAGCCAGGTATATCTTGCTAAAAGCATTCACAAATAAGCCCTTTTCATTAACATTGCTAGTATATATTATTAGTGTGTTTAAAAGGAAGTCTAGTTACTAGCATGTTTGCAAAGGAATTTGACCAAGTTCTTTCCCTGAAATCGCTGTTAATGGGAAAACAGACTCCAGGTTCTAAACCATTAACCAGTAACCAATTCCATTAATTTCTGGTTTATCTTTCTTCTCTCTCTTTTTTTTTTTTTTTTTTGAGTTGGAGTCTCACTCTGTCACCCAGACTGGAGTGCAGTGGCTGCTTCCAGCCACTGCAGCCTCGACCTGCTGGGCTCCGGCGATCCTTCCTCCTTAGCCTTGCAAGTAGCTGGAACTACAGGCGTGCACTACCACGCCCAGCTAATTTTTTGATTTATTGTAGAGATGAGGTTTTGCCTGCCCAGGCGGGTCTCGAACCCGCAGGCTCAGGCAATCCACTCACCTCAGCCTCCCAAAGGCACGGGATTACAGGCTGAGCCACCGAGCCCGGCTTCTTCTATTTCTTTTAGCAAAAATAAGCAAGATCGTGTACATTTTCTTATTTTTCTCAAATACTATTCATTCTATCAAACTGATTTGTGTTGAGGTATACAAAAAACTCACAGTTTTTTAAAATGTATACTATTTTAATGACTATTTTCCCCCTTTAATTTATTTTTTGAACATTTGTGACTTCTCTTTCTTTCTTAATTAACTAGTGGTTGAATTTTACTGTTTTTGCTTTTTCTGGAAAAAAATATCCCCAGAATCCTGTTATATTAGGTTTAGTATTTTTCTATTTTTAATTACTGTGTTTACCTTTATTATTTCCATTCTAATATTTTATTTGGGGAACTATATAGTTGTTTTTTCCCCTAGCCTTTACATTATAAATTTACTTAATTTTAAAATATTTTTATTTCAATAGCTTTGGGGATACAAATAGTTTTGGTCTGGACTTTAAGTGGACCCTCCACCCACACCCGTGCACACTGTACGTGAGAGGTGATTTTTTTTGTCCTTCCATCCCTCATCTCTCCCTCTTCTATGTCTCTAGTGTTCATTACACCATCCTCTGTCTTTGCATATCCTTAGTTTGGCTTCCCCTTATAAGTGAGAAAATGTGGTGTTTTGTTCCTGAGTTAGTTCCCTTAGGATGATGTTCTCCAATTCCATCCAAGTTGCTGCAAAAAAATATTATTCATTCTTTTTGATAGCCGAATAGTATTCCATAGTGTATACATGCCACATTTTCACCATCCACTGATCAGTTGATGGGCATTTAGGTTGATTCCACATCTTTGCAATTGTGAATTGTGCTGTGACGAACATGCAGGTGTAGGTGTCTTTTTTATATAATGACCTCTGTTCTTTAGGGTAGATACCTAGTTAGTAGTTGGATTCCTGGATCAATCGCAGATATACTTTTAGTTGCTTGAAAAATCTCCATACTGCTTCCCACAGATGTTGTACTAGTTTATACTCCCAGCAACAGATTATAAGCAGTCCATTTTGTCTGCATTCACACCATCATCTACTGTTTTTACAATGTTTTAATAATAGCCATTCTGACTGGTATAAGGTGGTATGGTATCTCATTGTGGTTTTAATTTGTATTTCCCTGATGATGAGTGATATTGAGCATTTTTTCCTGTTTGTTGGCATTTGTATATCTTCTTTTGAGAGATGTCTGTTCATGTCATTTGTCCACTATTTTATGGGGTTATTTGCTTTTTTTCTCGCTGATTTGTTTAAGTTCCTTGTAAATTCTGAATATTAGTGCTTTGTCAGATGTATAGTTTGTAAATATCTTTTCCCATTCTGTAGGTTGCTTTCTTGCTCTGTTGATTCTTTTGTTGTGCAGAAGCTTTTAGCTTAATTAAGTCCCACTTGTTTATTAACACCTATGTTTCTTAAATTTGGGATCTTACATAATCTCACATTTCTTGGAGATTTTGTTCCATTTTTTATTTTTTGTTGTCTGATTGGGTTAATTCAAAAGCCTTGTCTTCAAGTTTTGAGATCCTTTCTTCTGCTTGTTCTACTCTACTGTTAAAATTTGCTACTGCATTTTGTACTTCCTTAAATGATTCTTTAATTTCCAGAATCTCAGCTGGTTTGTTTGTTTGTTTTTATTTATTTTATTTTTTAATTTTAATTTTAATTTTTTTGAGTTGGAGTCTCACTCTGTCGCCCAGACTGGAGTGCAATGGTCACTTCCGGCCACCTCAGCCTCGACCTGCTGGGCTCCGGCGATCCTTCCGCCTCAGCCTTCCAGGTAGCAGGAATTACAGGCATGCGCTACCACGCCTGGCTGATTTTTTGATTTATTGTGGAGATGAGGTCTCGCTGCCCAGGCGGGTCTCGAACCCACAGGCTCAGGCAATCCACTCACCTCAGCCTCCCAAAGGCGTGGGATTACAGGCTGAGCCACCAAGCCTGGCTTTGTTTGTTTGTTTTTAGATGTCTATCTCTTCGGAGATTTTTTTCATTCAAGTCCTGAATAGTTTTTTTTTCCTTCTTCTTCTTCTTTATGACGACTTTCAATTTTCTCTTGAAGTTCATTGATCAATTTTATAACCAATCTTTTGAATTTTATGTATAGAATTTCAAATATTTCATTTTTATTAGAGTTCACTGTTGAAGAGTTGGTATGGTCTTTTAGAGGGGTTGGAGAATCCTGTTTTTACATGTTGTCAGAATAACTTTTCTGGTTCCTTCTCATTTGGGTAGACTATTTCTTCTTATTTAGGTGCTGGTGTAGACACTGCAGAGTTCCCTTGGCTATAAATAGCCTTGGTGTGGTGAGTTTCTCAATTGCCAGCTGTGGCTGTCCTGTGCTGAATACCTGCATTGGCTCATGGTGTCCTGAGTGGCTGGAGTGGCTTGGAAAGTGGTGTTAGCTGGGTTTTGGGATCAGATCTTCCCCAAGGCTGAGGTATTATATCTGATGTGGTGGGCTGTAATGTTAACTTCCAGCTAGGAGGTGGCACTTGTGGGAGAAAGTCAGTTGTGATGGTGGCTGTGGCTTTCTCCTTTGTAAGCATTGCTCCAAGGAAGTGCCCATCCAAACTAGGCAGAGGATGAGGCTCTGGGGATTATCCAAGTTCTTTGTCTGTTTTGAGCCTTCCAAGGGAGTACAGGGGTAGAGGGAAGGAACTTGAGCACTCCATAAAAGTGCACTCTTGGCTACTCCAGTGGGGAATAGGAGACAGTTCCAGGCCACTGGAGTAATGCTGTTGTGCAGAGCAGGGGCAGAAGAATTTACACATGGAATGAGAAGTTGCTATGGCAAGTCTCACCCAGATTCCTAACTTGACATAAGGCAGCTTGTCTTGTGAATGTCAATTTGCAGCCAGTCTCAGGGACTCGGGTGTTTTCAAGGCAACCCATTCAAGCCAGGTACTGCTTGCAGTCTAGGAGTTTGCCCTTAGGCCTGTCTCCTCCCAGGTTGGCTAGAAAGCAGCCAATGCTCCTGCAAGGGTTGAGTTCCTCGGAAATGGCAGTTGGTACTGCTCAAAGTTTTCTTTTCTCCTGCATCATTCTGTATGGGCTTTGGCAGAGCACGGGTGTGGGTAAGGCAGCTTCCTATGAGGGATGGAGTCATGCAAGGCTCTGGAGTTCAAGTCTGTGGCAGGAGCACAGAAATCCTGAATTCCCTTTCACTCACCTTCCCTACTGCATCCGCAGGCTGCCAGTGGACTGTGGTGGTATAGGTGAGTTTGGCTAGTTCCAGTTCAGGTCAATGGATTGTTCTCTTCTTTGCACTCTGTGGTTATTATTGCTTTTTGAAGAGTCATGGGGGGTTCTGTTGGTCTTGTTCCTCTCTGAGTGCTGAGGAAACTCTATCTTGGTTTACTCCATAGGAGAAACTCCCTCTAGCTGTCTCATATCAATCATCTTAATCCCACCCTCCAAGAATTTATTTTCTTTATTTCCATTATTTTATTTTTATTGGTAATGAACGTTTAAAACTATTCTTTTCCTCTGATCAGTACTTCCCATGGATTCTGACATGTATTATTTCCAATTTTTTAAAAGAAATTCTGTAATTTTTGTTAGTTTCCTCTTACACCCATGAGTTAATAGAACATTCTTTTTTAGCTCCGAGGTAGAAGTGCATTTTTGCTTTTTGATTTTGTTACAAATTTCTAGTTTTATCTATTACATATGATAAAAATGCTGTTTGTAATAGTTCTACTTTATAAAATTTTCTGATACTTTGTAAATTAAAGTTTGGTGTGTGTGTGTGTGTGTGTGTGTGTGTGTGTGTGTGTGAGAATGTTTCATGTGTAGTACATTCTCTACTATCAGGGTTTAAAGGTACAGGTGGAGATGAAGATATAGAGTTATGTATCTGTAAGAGCTATCATTTTTTTAGCTCTTAAAAAAAGAACTTATTTTCGTCCACTTCAATTGTCTTATACTGAAAGTGGTATATTAATATTTTATTCTACTTCTATTTTACATGTCCTTCCATCTCTTATAGCTTCTTCATTTAAATGAGTGATTTGTTGTTTGGTTCATAATTATTAAGTGTTATACCTTCACTGTGAATTGTGACTTTTAATGTTTAAAAGTGCCCTTCTTTGTCTTTTTGGCTTGAATGCTTCTTGTCTAATTGTTAGGATGGTAACAACAGATTTCTTATTATTTCTATTTGCCTTGTTGTGGTTTTTCCCCTGGACTTACTTTTAGTCTTCTGAATTATTATGTTTTAGTTCTTTGCTTTGACAGTCAAATTTTTAAATGATTTTTCTACTTGTAACAAGTGAATTAAGCTCATTGACATTTATTAATATTACTGATATATTTGTTCTCAAATCTGCTATATTCCTCTATATTTCAATTACCATGTATATTACATGGTGCTTGTGTGTTTTTCTCTACATGTTTTGATTACTTTTCCTCTAATTTATTTTTGTATTTAGGAAAGATTATGCTTTTTACCTAATGTTTACCATTGTTACTTCTTTCTAAAATGTGCTTTATCTTTGGCTTTCTATTTAACTTTTTACTATCTGTTTTTTCAGCTGCTAATGATAACATTTGGCTTTCACTCATTATCTATATAACAATGACCTTCTTTTATTTTTCTCTTTCTTCCCATTAAAAATTTTATTTTTACTCTGCATGAATGTGCTTTTATATGTAATTCTTCCACCTTTTTTAGTATTAGATCTGAAATTAGAAATATTACATACTCAGTTAAATACATTAGTTCACCCTCTGTTAAAATATTGAAAAGAGAGGTAATGAGTGAAGAATTCCTTGAGTTTGGCTAGGTTTCTCTATAGGTTTGACATGGGAAGGATACATTGTGTCAATACATGCTTTTTCTCCTTGAGTTTCTTGAAAAGGTGCATTATTGCTGTGTTGCTTTTGAGTAATATTATAGCAGTCTATAGTTCTCTTCCTTTGTTGTTGTTGTTCCTTTAGTCAGGAAGCTCTGATCATATTTTTCTTTATTTTAATTGTATATGTCTTAGAGTTCATTGTTTTGGAATGTTTTATTGGATTTGAGTTTTAAATATTAGTTCTCTTTCATTATTTTCTTTTTAGGGGGAAGATTCCAATTAAACACAGGTTAGATTTTTATTTACCTATCTCTCTTCAAACTACCTTTTCTCTGGCTTTTTAAAAAAATATAACTTCATTCATTTTTTTTTCTGTAACACCCCTATTATGTTCTCATTTAAATCTATTCTTCCTAGAATCTTTGTAATTTAGTCTTCATTTCTGGTATAACTTTTTTCACCTCTGTTTCCTTTCTAAGTTCAATCAACCCCACTGACTCATTTCTTCCTGTTCTCTTTTAGTTCTGATTTTATTTTCTAAATCTAAATCAGATGTTTTTTTCACATTCATAGGTGTTTGTTTAAAGATATTTAATTCAGTTTAGAGTATTATAATATTTTGTCTCCCCCCTTGTATTTTCTTTTTAGAGTAGTAGCTTCATATCTATAAAGACTGCTGGCACAAGAGTAGTTTATGACACTACTAATTCAAGATTACCCTTGTCTATCAGTATAGCATAGTTTTTTGGTGTTGTTATTGTTTTTCTGTTTTTCAGTGAACGATGTTTTTTAAGGAGGTAGGAAAGGGGTTGTGTGTCTTTTGATTTTAATTTTCTTTTCCCCAAGAATCATCTCAAATTCTCCCCTTATTTCTTTTATCTTCACCAGAAAGTTTCCAAATTGCATTTCCCCCTTGCTTTTCACACTCTTCACCAAAGATGCATGGCAAGAATGAATCTTGTGTGTACATCTAAGTCTCTTCCTTACAGCCTGTGCTCTAGACAAACTTTCTTTTGCTGAAGATGACTTTAGTTCAGTGTCAGATCCTCTATTCTCTTCTTTTCTTGTCCCTGCAGTTTTTCTTGATCCTACCCTCTCTTTCCATTTGGTCTAGAAGTGCACTTTGGATAGATGCTTGAGAAATAGTTAAAACAAAATTATTTTTTACTGGAAATTTGAAGGTTGTATGTTCTCAGTCTTATGGTTATGCTGAAGGTATAGATCATAAGTGACTGTTTTTATGTTGATCTCTACAATATCTGGAAGATGAGTAAGAAGATTTGGATGTAGGAGGTTGTGATTATACCAACTACAGTAAGTCCTTTACATGTGAACGAGTTCCATTCCAAGAGCACATATGTAAGTCCAATTTGTTCATAATTCCAACAAAGTTAGCCTAGATACCCAACTAACACAATTAGCTATACAGTACAATACTGTCTTGGGACTTATAATACTTTTCACACAAATAATACATAACACAAAAAATAAAAACATTTTTAACCTTACAGTAGCTTGAAAAGTACAACAGTCAATTCCAGTACAAGAGCTGTTATACAGGGACTGGCATCAAGTGAACAGGTAAGAAGAGTTACTGACTGGAGGAGGGAGAGAAGATGGGAGATGGTAGGGCTAATGGATCATCAGAAATAAGAGGTAGAGGGTTAGGTACAATTTCACTCTGCCTGACATTGATGGCACAGGTTTTGGTTCCTTGCTGGATTCAATTCTATCTACCCTCTTAACAAAATGATTCCGAGACATCTGGCTAATAGCTCTTTTTTTCTTGTCACAGATGACATGGAAGCACTGGATTGCATTCTGAATGACTGCTGCAACCTTTGTGTACCAGTCTATGTTTGGGTCCTGTGCCTCAAAACTAACAGTGCCTCCTCAAATAAATAAAATCCCCTTGTCATTTCCTGCCTTGTTAATCTCTTTGGTTCTTCAGTTACTTCTTCTTACTCCTATCTCCATCCTTTCTCTGGACCTCCAATTCCATCATTCATGTCTTCATTAGTAAGCTCCTGGTGTTGCACACAATTCAGTGAAGTCATCCTCTTGCAGATCTAGCTTGAGCTTCTTGCTAAGGGTCACTAAGGTGCTGAAGATCTCTTTAGTCTCTTCATCCACTTTCTCAGACCAACCAAAATTGTGAACAAACTATGGGCAAAGATTCTTCCAAACCCCATTCATGACGACAGCTGTAACGTCATGCCAAGCAAAGTGTTGTTTATGGCCTTGTACATCTTATAGTCCTTCCAAAATTGTCACAAGGTTGATCCTGATACATTACTTGCCTTTATTGCCAGATGAAAAGTGTAATGTAAATAATATTTCTTGAAAGTCACTATAACTCCCTGGTCAATAGGCTAGATGAGCACCATAGTATTCAGTGGCAAAAGCACTACTCTGACATGGGGATGATAGTTGTCCATGAATGGGGGGTGGCCCAAAGCACTGTCAAACAACAAAAGAATGCTGAATGTGATGATCGGACTCGGTGGTCTCAGCCTGTAATCCCAGCACTTGGGAGGCTGAGGTGAGTGGATTGCCTGAGCCTGTAGGTTCGAGACCAGCCCGGGCAACTTGGCGAGACCTCTTATCTACAATAAATAAAAAATTAGCCGGCCATGGTAGCAAGCGCCTGTTGTTCTGGCCACTTGGAAGGCTGAGGTAGAAGGATCGCTGGAGTCCAGCAGGTTGAAGCTGGGGTGGCTGTGAGTATGCCACTGCACTCCAGCTGGGCAACAGAGTGAGACTCCAACTCAAAAAAAATGAAACAACACAAAACAAGAAGAATGCTGAATGTGACATCCTTCTCCACACAATATTTCTCTACCTCCGGGAAAAAGTGGTGGAAAAACCAGTCCTAGAATATGGCCTGTTTAACCCAGGCTTTGGGGTTACTCTTCCACACAACAGAAAGAGAGCCCCTGGTTATGTTTTTAAGGGCTCTTGAGCTATTTGAATAAACAACTAAGAGAGGCTCCACATTCATATTGCCAGAAGCATTGTCACCAAACAACACAGTTAGCCTATTCTTTGCTGATTTATAGTCTGGAATAAACTTTTTCTCCTTACTGATGTAATTTTGGTCTGGTGACCTCTTCCAACACAGTCCTGCCTATCCACATTAAAAACCTGCTCAGGTAAATATGCGCCTCATCAGTAATTTCTTAAAGCATTTCCAGAAATTCCCTGGCAGCTACTATATCTGCACTCGCTGCCTCACCACTTTTATGTTGTGAAGGTTGACTCTAGCTTTGAACTAATGAACCAGCCATAGGTGGCATTAAAAGATGCACCCCGATTCTTTGCCATGTTTCTTCTTCAAGTCTTCATAAAGGATTTATTTATCTTTTGAATCAGCGTTAAGCTAAGCAGGACTTGATCCAATTACTGAGAAGTTTCTCCATCTCCTCCCTCACTTTTCCACACTTTATATTATTGTCGACATTATCTGCACAGTAGACTTCAGGTGTTTCATGATCTTGTCCTTGTTCTTTAGAATCATGCTGATTGCTGAATGATTCATGTTATAAGAATGAGCAACATCTACCATCTTTTTGCCTCACTCCATCCTCCTAATTATTTTTCCTTTTGTTTCCATCATGATTGCTTGGTGCTTCTTAGTAGTACCAGTTACATCACCACTGCTCTTATGCCTACTTCCGGACATCCTGGGCTTGAAATAAAGGTACTCTGTGCAGTACTGTGCAGTATAGTACACAAAAGAACAAATACTTGTAGATCATGCACGCACCTGACAATGCATGCCAAACATGTGAACTATCTTAGGTAATGGAACATGCGAACACATGTTTGCGTGTTTGAAAGTTCACAATTTGAAGGTTCGTATGTAGGGGATTTACTGTACTTAGAAATCAGATTCATTCACTTTTAAAACAATTTTTACCTTGGGCTAAATTTAGTCATTATTTAAAAGCATTTTTAGTAAAATTTCCCAAAGATAACTTGTTGGGATTTATAAGTTAAATCTAGGTAGCTTCCCTAAGGTCACTAAAAATCAGAATGTGAAATCACTCTTCTTGGAAGATCTTAAGTGATTTGTTGTTTGCTACTAGAGGCAGGTGGTTGAAGTAAGTGGCTTCTTACACTGACCATAACAAATTATTCAGATTTATAAAGCTGGTTGAAGATGCTTTTTATTTATTCATATATTTAAAGTTTTCAAGCAAAGTTTATTTAGAAAGTAAATGAGAGAGAAAGAGAAAGAGAAAGAGAAAGAGAAGATTTACCTCCCTGAAATATGGGAGGGGGCCAAGGCTCAAAGATGCTTTTCACTCTGCTAATTAGTCATGTATCCTTCCAAATTTATTTTTTACTAAGTATTACAACAAATTTTATTTTATTTATTATTTACATATCAAAAGTAGACAACAGAAGAGGTGCAAAGATGTATGAACTAGTTCCTGCCTCAAGGAACTAGATTTATAAAATAAAGAATGCAGAAGATGCCATAATAAACGTCATATACTCTAACTGAAAGACTATATTAAGGGAATCAAGGGATGCTTCAGAAAACAAGTGACACTCCTACTTGAAGTAAAATTTCAACAGGTGAAGAAAATAGTTGAAAGGCTGAAGACATGGCATTCTACATGGTGGCAAGAGAAAAAGTATTAAGGAATAGTGCACTGTCAATTTAGCTCACTTAACACATGGTACAGGAAGAAAGCAATGAGTGACAATGTCAAAGAAAGAAAAATAGAAATGTATTAACAAGTTGAGGAATTATTTTTAAGAAGAAAACTAGTTTGATTTTGATGGAGTTCAACTAGTACAAAGCTTAAGATTCAATTTCATCAAAATGTATCATCAGACTCTCACTTCAAATGTATCTTTCAAACCTACCAAGAAAGCAATTTTTAAATTATCTGTGAAAATTCAGTATAATTTCATGTTTTTAGGAAGATGCATAAGTACATATCATAAGCTCTGAATCTAAAGAAGCTTGAAAGGATCTAGCCTCCTTAAAACATTTTAAGTGTACAAAAGAATTTCAAGCCCATTTTACATCGCCTTCAATATCACATACCTCAATCTATGCATATAAAAACCAGTGTTGCTGTGGCATTATACATTTCGATGTATTGATAAAATGTTGTCTATAAATTATCTACTCCATAAGAAAAAGGCTGGCTCATGCCTATAATGCCAGCACTTTAGGAGGCCAAGGAGGAGAGAGAATTGCTTAAGGCCTGGAGTTGGAGACCTGTCTGGGCAAAATAGTGAGACCCCTGTTTCTCAAAAAAAAAATTTGAAATATTAGCCAGGTATCATGGTGCATGCCTGTAATTTCAGCTACTTGGGAGAGGCGGAGGCAGGAGGATCGCTTGAGTCCAGGAGTTGTGAGGCTCCAGTGAGCTATGATTATGCCACTGCACTCCAGTCTAGGCAACAAAGCAAGACCTTGTCTCTTAAAAAAAAAAAAAAAAAAAAAGCAAAAAAGAAGAAAAAGAGAAAACAGCAATAGAGATTATTCAAATGTGTAGATTTTTTTCTTTTTTTCCCCTTTATCTCTCAAGAATTTATAAAGCTATTTTAAACAAACACTACTCATCACAATTCTTATTACTTTATTTTAGGGCCATGTTCCAGAATAGAAATCATTCAACAAAATTATTTTTGCTTCATTATTTATATGCATACGTATATTTATTTACCTGGTGAATACATAATACACATATATGTAATACATATAACACCACAATATTTTTTTCTCTTTTAAAAGCTTCATACTAAGACTTAAACCATTTTATCAACGTCCCTACTTAGCTAAATTCCTTAAGTTCTGGAATAAATCTTGAATTATTTATCTTTATGAAAGAAAAATCAGAGAAAAAAGTTACTTGGCTATTAAGATTATTGCACAAGGTGCATGACCCAATTTGATTAATCAAAAAAGTAGTTTTATCTTGAATAATAATTAAAAGTATCTCTTATTTAATAAACTAGATGTGCCCTGGCAAATACTGCAATAGAACATGTTTCTATTTACTGAAGACCTATGTTTTGAGCATATTCTGAGCAACATTGTCCATAAGCCCCACCAGTTTTGTCATGAAAACAATGAGTAATTTTTCGACTACATAGTGTCTTCCCTTGAGTGTCACAACAAAGGTCTCTTTAAGTGATTAAGAGGCTCTAAATGATTCAACTTGAATAAAGTAAGAAAGTTAGTTTTAATAACAAGCCTTGAGCCATCTTTCTAAGAAGAAATTTGTAGATTTTAGGCTCATCTCCCTTAAAAGTAGCAGCCAAGAGCAATTTTCTATATCATATCTTTTTTCCTTCCCTAAGTTTTAGTGATTAAAAAACATCTAACAAATAATAGGTATGAAACTTTTAATTATATATGTTTAAATAAATATACTATATATTTTTATTAACTTTCATTACAAAGTCAGAGATACAGTTGGCTGGGGGGAAAATACTTTCCTCTTCATTAAAAACAACTTAAAAATATTGTAATACTTTTAAATTTCTGAAAAGAAAACTAAAACAGTAATAAAACTCAAGATAGTAACCACAACAAAACATTGAAACTATTCTCTGATTTACAATAAACTCTTAGAATAAAAATACTCTTAGTGGTAACATTGAATATTGTTGGAACTTTTAGGAAAAAAAATCGTAACACTGCACATATTGTTTTATAACCTGTTTTTTTCTTTTAGTAATATACTATGAACATTTTCACAAGGCTATATATAATTTTAATGTTGGTGTATTCTATTTATTAATCAATCATACTAATATTAAACATTTAGGTTGTCTCTAGGGTTTTCCTCCAATAAGACTTCTGTCAACACTATTCTATGTAAATTTTTGTTTATCTTTAAATAAGTCCCAAGAAATGCAATAGTTGAATCATATTTGTTTTCACCAATTTGTATTTCCAACTACAGTTTTAGGGTGCCAATTTTTGTACCCTATCAATTCTGTATATTGTTATTTAAAATATATGTGTGTTTTGATAGAACAAAATAAAAATTTGTCTTTATCTTAAAAGAGTAAAAAATAAGCTTTCACCTAAACCTTGCACCTTACATAAAATTAGCTCAAAATTGATTAAAAACTAAACTTTAAAAAAAAGAAAACCATAAAAGTTTTAGGAAAAAAACACAACAAAACAAAAAAACAGGAAAGAAATCATTGGGACCTAGGATTAAGTAAAGAGTTCTTATATTTAAACCAGAGGAACAATTCATAGAAGGAAAACCATTCAGATTCTCCCCACTCTTACCTCACTTGTATTTGCCTACTTTAACAGATCTTCTGCCTTTCTGTTTCAGCTCATTTCTCCTTAGGTGTCTAAAACTTTTGATTAGTAAGTTTTGACGTCATAATATGAAGTATTTGTCAGTTGTGTCTTTGGTGAAGATTATGGCTTTTTCAATTAAAAATGACCATTTTATCCTACTAAATAAGGGAAATATACTGCTATGGTTTGAATATGGTCAATTATCATCAAAACTCATGTTGAGGCTTGGTCCCCAATGTGGCAATGTTGGGAAGTGGGAGGTGTTTGGATCATGAGAGTTCTGCTCTCATCAATAGATTAATGTCATTTTATGAGCATGAATTCTTGCTCTAGAGGAAATGGATTAGTTCCAGAGAGAGAGAGTTGTTATAAAGTGAGCCCAGCATATCTCTTTGCACATGCTTGCTTGCCTTCCAGCTTCTCTATCATGTTGTGATGCAGCACCTGGTCCTCACCAGAAGTCAACCAGGTAGAGTCCCTTGATTTTGGACTTCCCAGCCTCCTCAACTATAAGAAATACATTTATTTTCTTTACAAATTACCCAGTCTCAGTTATTCAGTTATAGCAACAGCTAATCGACTAAGACATATATTACACCTTAAAGTACATTTGCATCCTGTTTTATTTTAATTTGCATGTGTGTAGAATATCTTTGTTAATGCTCCATTTTATTTTACTTCTTGCTTTAAGTCTTGTTTGAATAACTATGTTTTGGGTGGATCTTTTGTACTTTGAATGAATTTGGGTAATTTTGCTTTCTATTAGGAGTATTTAATTTATATTTGTTTATTTTTCCTATGAGATCTTATTTTATATTTAATATGTCATATTCTTCCTTATTGCTTCTTATTTTCTATTTTTCATTATACAGACTGTATTTTCTTTGATATCTCTTTTTATAGCAATTTGGAAATTATCAATCCCATCTTTCATTCTACTAGGAAGTATTTTCCTTTAATATCAAGGATGAAACAAATATTGATTAAACCATCCATATGTAAAATGAAGAAACTGACTTTTTTTGAAAAAAACTTCTGATGGCATAATTTAGGATACTTAAAGCAAATTTTTTTTTACAAATTTCAAAAAAGAGCTATTTCCTTCAAAATAATTTAAGATATTTTGATTCCATTTCATACCCTCATTTACAACAATTCTTTGGCATTAATTACTTAAGTGGTTTTACTACTGTTAGCCCTTTTAGCATGACTTCTCCAATCTTGAGCTATTAAGTTTGAAGTTCATTTTCAAATCACTTGTTTTCAAGATCAGAAAAGGATTTTATGAATACTTATGTTTCTGAAAATGTTTTTTCTATTGGCTTTATCTATGAATAACAACTTAATTAAATATAGTATTACCTGGGAGGAACATTCTTGTCTAAATTTTTGGTAGATCGGTTTGTTGAAAAGTTTGGTCCCAATCTGATTTTTCTTTACTTTAGCCTTATCATTTATTGGATTTTTTTTGTTATTCTCATAATTCAAGGAGAAATCTAGCTCCAGGCCAAAAGTCTAAATGCTATCGTTTACACTCCATCATAGGCATTTACAAGGCTTTGCTTGGCAGACTTCATGGTGCTAGCTGCCCTCCCCACATCAGACTTGGTGCACAGTCCAGGCATTACATACTTCTGGAAGAAGTTACAGGCAGAGATTCAGCATACTACTCCTCCCCACCCTTCCATCCCTGCCTTACATACACACCAACTATGCTCATATGCATATCTCCATTCCTAGCCCAGGTACCTCTACCTTATTGGGCACTACCATCAAGACTTCTTTACGAGGGGTGAGGGAGGATTGGCTGAAGCACTTTTCTCCACTTTAACTGCTCCTTGGCAATGATTCTATCACCACCACCACCACTTTCACTTTTATCTGTGTTGCATTTTTCTAACTTTTGCTTGGTGCAGTTCCATGGAAAGAAATGGAACATTGGGGAGTCGGGCCCTCTTTTTGCCTCTTGCTCATATAATCCCAATAAATAAATAAAGTCTTGATTGATACTTTCAGTTTGGGTCTTTGTTCTTCTAATTGATCATCTCAGCATATGATTACACAATAATACTTCTCTTCAATTACTCATATCTCTCCCTTGGGAATCATAAGTATCAGGAGATAGAATCTGTTTCTGTCCTCCTTATAGATCATCTTCTATTTTCATCTGTCTTTTCATTTGCATTCTGAAAGAAAAATTCAAAGTATTTCCCCTCGTCTCTGATTTATTTTTCTTCAGTGTGGCTTCCACTCTTAGCTGTTAATGGAATTTAAAAATTGGCATAACATTATTGATTTTCTTATATTTTCTTCTCAATTAGGGTTCTTTACATATTAGTCTTTAACTAATCTTTCATCCTTTTTCATTAAGCCCAATCTTAAATGTTATTGAAAACATGAATCAGAATCTATGAAATTTTCAGTTTTACTACACAAGTTTTTTCCCCCCACAGAAGTGTTATTCTTCTGTCTCATACTGCTAAATTTTCCTCCACCTATTTCTGAAGAATCTTTTCATAGGTAGGCCTCATTTTGGTTTTTCTGTGTATTCATTCTTAAAGAAGAAGTTTCAAGGTCTAGCATAAAATTGATGAATCCTACTTAAATCTCTTCATTTCCTATTAGAAGATGCTATTAACATTTTCCTCTTAGATCTTAATCTGAAGGGGTTATTCTTATAATCAGGGGTAGTTTCATTTTTCTGTTAAGAGATTCTAAAGTCTGTGTGAAGACAAAAAAGAACCAGAGATATGGACAACTCCTGCAAAGAGAGTTCATCCCAGTTTATTCCCTCGGGTTGTTAATCTACTCAGGGACCAGCTTTCCACCACTAGTATTGTGCTTGAACTGATTTCTTCCTTCAGTTACAATCGGTAGCCAAATTTGGATTCTTTCCTTCAGTTGTTGATTATATTCTAGAAATAAGCCTCATTATCACCAGATGATAGCTCTATTTTCTGTGGTCCCTAGCATATCTGCTTGCAAAAATTACTGATCTATACTAATGAGAAATTCCAAGTGAATCCAGTAGCTATTCATCCCATTCTCTACCAAATCACAGGGTGCTAGAACAGCTTCCAAGAACTCCTCTACTATTTTTTTCCTGCAATATTGTGTGGTTTTCTGAGGAAAAGGTGTCAACATTTTTACAGTGGGATTCCATGGGTAAATTATATCACAGATTTCTCAGTGAGTGCAATGCTGATGTGATCCTTTCATAATTTTCATTATTCAGGAATGTTTTCTCTGTTTTCATTTTTCTTTATTCATTTGGCCAAGGTCTTGTGGAAGGAACAGTTTGATACTTTTACTCAAAAGTACCATCTTACCTGGAGTTCTTTCATACATTTTTTAAGAACAGTAAGTTTTTATCAGAATTTTTTCATTCTTTTTGTTTTTTTAACTTGACTTCTTTCTGGCAGTACCCACCAGATTATTCTTATGCAGTTAATTATAATATTAGCAGTTAAGAGTAAACAATAGAGTTAGTATTTATATGCTTATAGATTTATACACTCCTCACTCTGAGCATGGTTTTGGAGATCTAGTTAATATTTCTCAATGTTTTCATTCAACAGTCTACTAAAATTTCAAGCAAAAAAAAAAAAAAAATCTGCTTTGATTTTGTGAAGGACAAAAAAGAAAGTCATATTCTATTATAATTATAGTGCATTTAAAAAAATTACATGTTAACATCCAATGTAGCAATACTTAGTCTCAGAATAAAATTAAATGAAATATTTAATTTCAGAATAAGTTCGATTTTATGGAGAACTAACTAAATTTTCTGTATTTGTCTCATTTAACAGAAGGCTGATGAAAACTCCTTTATGGCTTGGCACTAGTTCTAAGAACTGGTATTTAAAAACTGTTTGATATATAGTTCAGTTACCCTTTATAGATAATCTAGGGATCAGGGAGACTAATGAATGTACACTAGAGTTAAAGAGTAGGTAATTAAAATAAACAAATGCAAACTGATGTTTTTCCTCTAAGTCCATAGACTTTTCATTACTACATCAAGCTCCCCACTAGTTCTTACTGGGTTTCTATTTTCAATGTCATGTTATATAAGTGATTTAAGACAATGTGAAAAAAAATGCTAGTGGTAAAGATCCACTAAATTAACAAGTTGGGTGTTTTAGAAGCTTTTTGGTTAAAGCCTAAAAACATAATATGGCCCTTAATATACCTGCAATCTAATTGAACAGCTTAATGGTAACACATACTCAAATTGTATAATTTCACATAGTACTGTATCTTAGACTCTTCTACTTAATTCATGAATTCATAAAGTCTAAAAATTAAATTGAAAGCATTTCTAATAAAAAAGTACATTAGTCTACACCTTTGCTGATTTTGACCCATTACCCCTCACACTAACAATGTCTGGAGATATTTTTGATCATTACAACTTGAAGAGGATACTGTTGGCATCTAGTTGGTCTAAATTGTGATATATCATTTTAATCAGTTAAGTTAAAAATCTTAAGTAGGTACTTAATGCCAGTGTAAATATCCTTTAAAAAATAGTTAAAAAATAAATAGTTAAACTGATGTTTTCAACATCATTAAACCCAGTCTTAAAATATATATTATTATTTATATACATTATTTAGTGGTTTTCCATCCATCTGAATATGTGTTTTACAGATTTAAGACCATTACAATTTTGGATATTGAACTTTCAGAACTAAAGGAAGTTAGGAACTGATGATAAATATCTCAGGTACTGAAAAAGAAAATAAGGTGTGTGACTAGGGCATAATGTAAAGTGAAGATTATATTACCCTACACAAGAGAGGCAGGAATAGGCTTGTATATTGAGGCATCACTCAAAAGAAGACAAAGGGTAGATGTTATTCAGGAAGAAACAAGCATGAATTGCAGGACTGACCCAGGAAGGAAAATGTGAAACAGAACAAATTAAGAAACAAAATAATGGAATCCATGGGCAGATCTCTGAGCTAAGCCAAAGGCCAATCCAAAGATTTGAGTTTCATTCTCAGTGTAAACTTCATTGGTTTGGAAACCTCTGAACATTTCTCACAAATTACATATCTCCCTTATGTTAATACCCTAATTAACTTTCTCTATTGATAGCTGTATCCCACATACATAAGTACACAACTATTAGTTACAAAGCAGCTAAGAGTAGGCTTACTAGTCAGACAGACATGAGATTAAATTTTAGCTATGCCATATGAAGTTGTTTGACCTTGAGTAAATCTTAACAATTCTCTAAGCCTTTGTTTCTTCACAGGATAAATGGGTATATGAAATGAGGTTATGCAGACATATAAAACATTTAATACAATGTCTATCATGTAGTAGACAATAAATGTTAGCTGATTTAACAGTACACTAATATAAAATGCAAATATTAATTCACTCTATCCTTTGGTTTAATTAGTACATAACTTTTCTGATTCACTCCAGTGCCTCCAGTAATCTTTAATGATGTTTTTCTTTTGAAACTCCCAATTTGTTGACATTCATTAGTGTCCAGATATATTCAAGTATTTTCAATCTGTACATGCTAAGACAGTCTATAATTCCTAATTTGATATTATATTTGAGTATAAATAATCTCTAAATTACTTCATGCTTCTCTCTCCTTTTTATTTGATTTTTTAACCAAATCACTTTGTAAATCACATCTAATTTCTGTCTTTATGGTATCATTTAATCTTATAGCTTGCCATCCTGCCTGGTGCATTACTTTCCACAAGCCTCTCAGCTTCTCATTTTATTTTTACAGAATATATCACTTTTTATTACCTCTCTTCTTTGCATCTATTCCTTAAAACTCTTTTTGAATTATTTATCATACATTTATGCTTATAGCACCTTCTAATCATCTGCACATTTTTCAGTTATTTCATATCAAAGTCATTAATATTGTTAGAAAACATACTTCTTCGATAACCATAGTATCAAAATTTTGGATCACAAAACATCTAATTACGATGATCACTTCTGGCTTTGTTTTAAAACCACCCAATAGCACTTTTTTATTAAAAGAATTCCAATTCAATTTTTAAGAAAGTTTTATGAGGTACTATTGTATTCTTCACCAAAAATAAAACCACATTTACTGAACCAGCTGCAGAGCTATGGAAACCTGATACTAACACTTTTCCCCAACTGCTCATTACTCCAAGAGTTAGGAGTTACAAATGGCAGACACAGAAATTCAACTGTTACAATATTAGCAAAATAGTTCCATAGAAAATAATCTGACACCTGCATATTAATGAAGACCTTTTCTCTCTGTAACGGTAGCCTATGTGGTCAAAAGCAAGGGAATGTTATCATCCTGGAACTTCATACTCTGAAGCCCAAGATACCAATATTTGTAAGAATCTGAATGTAATTAATTTACAATGCGCATAGATTGTAGAGCTTGGGGCTTTTATGAGAAACCAGGAAAAGTCATTTATCTCGGTGGTGTTGATCTTTCACAGAGAGCACTGTATTCTCCAGTTCACAGAAGAAACAAACAGTTTTGGCTTCCCCAACATATAAAGCAGCACAAGATTAATGCTTCACACCCCTATTTGCAGGCTTATGCCTTTTGCCATATCTAGCATTAAATTATTAAACTGTCTAATCAGTTTAAAAATGGATGTGACCACTGCCCCTGAAGTTGAACTGAAGCACTAGTAAATGAGCAGCAAATGAAAAACTGATTCTCGGCTAGGCTCGGTGGCTCAGCCTGTAAT
>NW_007253258.1:20411-34546 GCF_000164805.1 Carlito syrichta
GGTGCGTGCCTGTAGTTCCAGCCACTTGGAAGGCTGAGGCGGAAGGATCACCGTAGCCCAGCAGGTCGAGGCTGCGGTGGCCGGGAGCGGCCACTGCTCTCCAGTCTAGGTGACAGAGTGAGACTCCAACACACAAAAAAAAGAAAAGAAAAAAGAAAAACTGATTCTCATGCAGTATCTATTATTCAGCTATATGTATATATATACAATAGCCCCAAATGCAATTTTTTGTCACTCCTCTTTATAAAAACCAAAACAGCAATGGCAATGATTAGAATAAGGTCATTTTGGTTAACCATGCTTTCAAATCTGTTTTTCGCTTGCCTTGCTACTCAAGGAACATTAAAACTATTCAGCAAAAAAGTTGAAAAGATCTTTAGCAGGTGGTGACATAATAAAACAACAATATAGTTTTTCTAAAGTTAAACAGAAATCTGTGACAAGAGAAAAAATTTTATGAGATTAAAAGAAGACTACATGGTAAATTCTACACACCAAGTCAGTGTTCTTGCACTATCTGGGCAAATCAAGGTATAAAAGGTTTCTCATTTAATTATAATAGACAATATTTAAATGTAGAATTGGCTCAAGGCCTTTCAGTAAAAAAAACACTTATTGAACACTTATACCAGCTAGGCAGTCCTGAGTGCTTTACATAATTTGTATTTGTCATACAAATTTTTAAAATTATTATCATTCCCATTTTAACCGATGAGGAAATGAGGTACAAAGAGGTTATATGAGTTGCCCAATGTCAAACAACTGATGTAAAAACTCAGATTTTACTCCAAGATGCCTGGAATTCAAGTGTAGATTCTTAACCACAGTACTATACCTGCCTTACCACAGTTGCTCTAGAACTATTTGCATAAAAAATCACTTAATTAAATTTCATTGTTCTTTATTTATAAGCTAAGAGAACTAGCCTGCATTAGACTCCCTCTAAAGTCACTTCCAATTCTAAAAGCAAGAAAACTTATGGTTACCATACTTTTTCTCAAGTGCAATTTTCTTAAGCTTCTTGCATTTATTAGTTAACAGTATTTTCCATCAACCTCATGATTAAATTAAATACATACATTCAGAAACTCAATTCTTTTCTAATAATATTTCCTTGCAGTAAGACAATTAATTGAGACACCATGGTTTATTGGAGTAGGGATAGAGAAGCTTAGTATCTGGTCCAAGTTGTCTCACTGACATGTTATGCAGCTTTGGTTAAGTCAATTAACTTCTCTTGAACTATTCTTTTAGGTGAATAGATATTTTGTTCTTATTCTAGATTTGAAAAAACTTAAGTGATAAAAAGCAGAAATGATCAACTTTTTCTTAATAATTGAGTATTTAAGCCTATCTTTTTGCCATTTTATAGTATTACAAGTATTACTCATACGTTCTCAACAAAGACACCCAGGAATAGATAAAAGAAAGAAAGGGCAAGAGATACATCTATTTATTTTGCTAATTATTAATAAAAATGGTGTGAAAGGAGGCAGAACCTGCATTAAACTTAGGGTCTCAACTGCTTTTGCTGCTCCTTTTCTCCACTTATAAAACAAACACAAATTGCTTGCATAATCCTATTTGTTTGCTTTTTCAGTGTGCCTGTCCCTTCATTATTTTTATATGACTTTGGTGAAGGCCTGTATCTTGTGCTTAATACCTTGTAGTTAACTAGAAACTCTGAGGAAGATACACATTTGAAGTAAAATTACTACATGAATCTAAACCTATCTTAGGGAAAGAGGTATCTGTTCATTATTGATGTCAACTCAAAGTGCTTCTCTTTCTCTAATGATGATCCTTGTTCAAAGAGTGTGCTTAGGAATCTTGAAATGTTATCTAGAAGCAAATTCATTTAATTTACTTATATGAGGATACTTTTATATAATAAAATAACGAACATCACGTATCAAATGTAAAACTTCTTTCTGCAGAAAGTGGTCACTAGCCATATCAAAATAAAATAAATTCTTAACTTTATCTACAAATAAATCCAATTAACATAATGTTGTGATTTATAAAAGCAGTTATGGGTAGAACATATTTGGAACATGAAATATACTACCTTCATGGAACTCTATATGTAGAGACTAGTTAGTGATTCTTATTTTAATTTCTTTATTCCTACCTGGGTAAGTAAGAACACTTTCATCACAAGAAAATTACTGACATATACTTCATTTTTACATATCACATTATATAACACAAATATCAAAGTATATAAAAATATCTTCCATGTGCAAGACATTAAACTATTAAACCATGGTAATTATTCTTAACTCTATTTATTTGGCTTTCTACTTTTTATCAACTATTTATTTATTTTTGTTTTAAGATGTGGGGTACAACTCAGGATTATGTATACAAATGGTCATTATGCAGGTAAAGTTTGGGCCTCTCTTTGGTCCCCACTTTACCTGGTTTCAGATCAGGTACCCTTATTGATGCTATGACACCTCCCCTGGCAGTTCCTGGCTACTACCAATACTTTTCTTATAGTATTATGGTCAGTGTTCAGGGTCCAATTATGAATGAGAACATGTGGTACTCAGTTCTTTGTTTCTGTGATACATCACTGAGTATTATAGACTCTAACTCCATTCAAGTTGTTGCAAAGTCCATAATTTTGTCCTTCTTTACGGCTGCACAATATTCCATTGTGTATATGTACTACATTTTTTTATCCAGTCCAGTTTTGATGGGCAGCATGGTTGGTCTATGTTTTTGCTATTGTGAATAGTGCTGGATTAAAAATGTGTATGCAGGCATCTTTTTTGTAGAGTGATTTAAGTTCCTCAGGGTATATTCCCAGAAGGGAGATTGCTGGGTCTTATGGAAGGTCAATTTCTAATTCTTTTAGGAATCTCCACAGTTTTCCATGGAGGTTGAACTAATTTGCCTCCCTACCAACAGTGTAGAAGCATTCCCTTTTCTCTGCATCCTCGCCAACATCTGTTTTTTTTGTTTTGTTTTGTTTTGTTTGATAGTCTTTCTGACTGGAGTTAAGTGGTATCCCAATGTGGTTTTGATTTGCATTTCTCTAATGATTAGTGAAGCTGAGCATTATTTTCTTGTGTCTGTTGACTGCTCATATGTCTTCTTTTGAGAAGTATCTATTCATGTCTTTTGCCCACCTTTTTTTTTTTAACTCATGGTACAAAAGTATTTAATAAGTGATACATCAGTATAGAAAAGCACACAGCTTGTAGCTTGTCCTTGAAAACCAGAAGAGCCAAGTGAAAAGTCAGTACAGATTATTTTACTTTAAGAAAAAAAAAAAACAAAGGTACACACTGGGAATTGAATTACTATGTTTTTTCTACTTTGTAGAGATGACATGTTTTCTGTTAAGTAATATGCTACCAAACATTGCACTAAACCAAAGCAGACAGATGACTGATAAAGCTGTTTGCTACCTCCTACTCATGCTGAGGTAGACCAGTGGAACACTGACTTTGTAGGAGAGATCTGGACAGGAGGAAGAAATTGCAAAGTCCCTGCCTCCCCTGGCAGAGAACCTAATAAACTGGTTTACACAGAAAGAATTTTCAGTAAACATGTAAACACACTAACATGCTGTAAGAGCTACTGTTTAGTCTATTTCCAGCACACAGCATATATTCATTGATGCCCAATATCAAAACACCAACGTAGAAAGCATTTTTGCCTTCATAGCACTAACAGCTAAAAAGCACACAGCATATAATACTTTGATCTTTAAGTGG
Source organism: Carlito syrichta (assembly GCF_000164805.1). NCBI lineage: Eukaryota > Metazoa > Chordata > Mammalia > Primates > Tarsiidae > Carlito > Carlito syrichta. The sequence continues at coordinate 24,140 of NW_007253258.1, forward strand.
GTAATCATGGAAATTCCAAGATATTGCCACTAGGTTAACTTGAGTTTTCATCTATAAAAATATTTTTTTCAAAAATAATGCTTAAAAGGGATTTCTAGAAACAGTGTAACTATATCAGGATCAGCAGAAGACATGGTGACACAAGGACTGCAAATGTGAAGACTAGGAGTTGGCTCTCATGAAACTTTTAGGTAAAAGACATCACTTTCTGATGACTGCTACAGCCAAGACAAGCTGTGATTACAGGAGACTCAGAAATCTCAAGACGGGCAGCTAGCTTGAGTAATACCCTAGATAAATATCAAAAACCCCACTGAGGCCGAAGAACTGAAACTCTGACCCATGTCAAAGAGATATGAGCACATAAAAAGATTCATGCAAAGCCTGCTGGGACACAGAGGGTTTGTGGTGGTGGATAGTCCACGCTCCTGACATGCCAACATGTATGCTGGAGGAAGGGGTCCCAGGTGGAATGCTCAACATGGGCTTCCTCCAGAAGAGTTGGACTCAGAAGTGCCCAAGAGAAGTACCTGCCTTGGGGAAGGGAAGTGGACTAGGGTTACTAATGTACGCAGGGAGGAGTCCTAAGGTTCATGAATACAAGAAGGTGTTTCGGAGAAATAGGTCTAAGAGAGTCAGGTCATTTTATTTTTGACCCATCAATACTTAACAGGAATGAAAAGTTGCAAAACAGTCAGTCCTTCCAAGATGTATTCTTTTGTCATCATTAGCTGAGCCTATTGGCCTACTGGGCCAGTGACATCTGGAACGATCCTATTCCTTGGCTGGAGGTAGGACCTAGTGCCATAAATTGTTCTGGGAACCTGGCATAGAAGATGATTTGCACAACGAAGTCACCACTAAACCACTGCTTAAGTCCAGTCCCCCGCCTTCTTTTTCTGCTTTGTAGGCCAGGAACATTTCTTTAAAAGCCAGAAAATCCATGAATGTGAGCAGCATGTGGAATATATCACCAGCCACTTCATCTCTATGATGCTGTAACGTTGCTGTGAAAGCTGCCATGTTGAATCCAGGAATCCGCTCCAGCAGCTGTTCTTCGATATACTTTTCTACCAAAGAAATATATTCATTAAAAATAGGGGTGTAGGTAAGTTTATTCTCTTCTGTGTCTTCAAATTCCTGGTAGTACTTGTCCATGAAACTTCTCTGTAACAACTGGAACTTATCATCCATGATAATATCCTCTAAATATCCAACCACAGCATCAAATTCTGCATCAGAAGCGGAAGAGGAGCACAGCGCCAAGCTCTCTTCCTCTAAGGCGTTCATTGTTGCCGCCGCCGCCCCACCGAGTGGGCGAGCGGGCCGGGTGGGCGCCTACCCAGCCCCCGGCCCTCGCCCTGCTGCCTCTCCGCTCTGCACAGCCCCGACCCGCATCTAGGGCACAGCGGTCGGTCGGCCGGCAGGGGAGAGGCCTCGCCACCCAGCCCGGCCTGCTTACCGCCCGGGCGGCTCAGCGCCTGCTCGCGAGGCAGGGCCTCAGGCTTCTAACGCCGAGTCAGGCCGCTCTGCCCACATTTTTAATGGGGCTGTTTATTTCTTTCCTTTCAGCACACGTGTGTTCCTTATAGATTGTGGATGTTAGGCCTTTGTCAGGTAATAGGTGGCAAATATTTTTTTCCCATTCTATGGGTTGCCTCCCTGCTTTTTTTTTTTGAGTTGGAGTCTCACTCTGTCACTCAGACTGGAGTGCAGTGGCCGCTCCCGGTCACTGCAGCCTCGGTCTGCTGGGCTCCAGCGATCCTTCCGCCTCAGCCTTCCGAGTAGCCGGAATTACAGGCGTGCGCTACCACGCCCGGCTGATTTTTTGATTTATTGTAGAGATGAGGTCTCGCTGCCCAGGCGGGTCTCGAACCCTCGGGCTCAGGCAATCCACTCACCTCAGCCTCCCAAAGGCGCGGGATTACAGGCTGAGCCACCGAGCCCGGCTGCCTCCCTGCTTTCTTGATGGTGTCTTCTGCTTTGCAGAAGATTGTCAGTTTGATGAGGTCCCACTTACTATCTTATATCTTATGGCATGGGTTTTGGGGGTTTTGATCAGGAATTGGTTGCCTATTTCGATTTCCATAAGGGTATCTCTCCTGCGTTTTCTAAGATTCTTAAGGTTTATCATTATAACTAGCACTTTCTTATTTTTTATGAATATATGCAGGAAGTAGTCCAAACAATTATGATTATGAGGCATCAAAAAGTCTCTCAAAATGCTCACAATATTAATTTTCTGCATGTGGTCAGCATCAGCTAATTTCAAAGCAAACTACTATAATATGTTGAGAATAGATTCTACATCTCCCCAAAAAGAATAAATTGTGCATACAAAATCTATACTGCTACAATGTAATAAGAGGGGGTTATCAGGAGATTAATGAAACAGCATTCAGGGTCACTTTTCATAGCCCAAAACATATTTTTTTAAAAATTATCTTTTTTTTCTAAAGAGGGTTCCCCAAATTATTTAAGATTGAGGTGATATAATATTTTTTTGGAATAAATATATGAATCCAGCCCTATTTTTTTAAACCTATTCTTTTTGTTGTTGTTGTTGAGTTGGAGTCTCACTCTGTCACCCAGACTAGAGTGCAGTGGCCGGTCCCGGCCACTGCAGCCTCGCCTGCTGGGCTCCAGCGATCCTTCCGCCTCAGCTTTCCAAGTAGCTGGAACTACAGGTGCGTGATACCACGTACGGCTAATTTTTGATTTATTTTAGAGATGAGGTCTCGCCAAGTTGCCCAGGTGGGTCTCGAACCCGCGGTCTCAGGCAATCCACTCACCTCAGCCTCCCAAAGCACAGGATTACAGGCTGAGCCACCGCCCAGCTTAACCTATTCTTAAAAATTGATCTCAAGTCTCACCTCCAAAAGCCTTTCCTGATGACGACTATAGGATATATAGTCTTTCTCTCAGAACTTTTATGGTACTCTGCCAGTACTGCATAGGCCACAGATTCTACCCCATTATTCTATATTGTACAACCCTTGTAATCAGACAGGATTTTGGAATCAGGTATTTCTGCCACTTTTAGTTTTATGCCTTTGGGAGATTATTTAAATTATTTGTTACTCAAGTGATTCACTTTAAAAATGGGGAGAATGATACATACCTACCGCAGAAGAGGTAAATTTTTCAGGAAGCTAAAGAAGCTACCCTTCAAAGAGTCTGTCACTTGTACTTGTTCCTGGTACTTGGTTTTATAACCATAATTTTGTATTGTTTTCCTAAATGGGGAACCTAAAATTGTATAAACTTCAGGAACCACAGACCCTGGATCCACCCCTGCCTATAACATCAACAACAAAAACAAATATCTAGGTCCAACATGCTCAAAACAAGAACAGTTATCCAAAAATTCTTAGCTCAGGGACTTGGATAATTCAGAGCAATGGCTCCAGAATATTCAGGTCTGATTTCAAAGAGACGTATATTAATGTTAGAAAAATTTTCTTTAGATAGTCAACTGCAAAGGAACGAGTTAAAAGAATATAAAAGTTTGATCTTAGTCCAGGGTTTATGATGGCAGTATACCTGAATACCTGGATAGAAATGATAAAGTATTTCCTCTAGTAAGTATCCTCAAAAACAATTGTTTCTTAAAAAGGAAGGTAAGAATGATGGAATATTATTACAACTGTTTAGTAAGAGGTAATTTACATTCAGGTTTCCTTACATTTGGCTATGAATCATCATAGATACATTAAAGCTCATACAAATTTTATCATTAAAACTGAATAATTATTTATAAAATAGATGTTATTATGTGCCGTTTTAGAAATTTTCTTCACATCTTCCATTTTATTGTAAAACAAAAAAATTTATGCAAAAATATTAAAAATGCAACATACAATAGTAATATATTATAGATATCAGAATGCACAGAGCAGTTAAAACATTTCAAGAGCAAATATTTATTTGAAATGCAAATACTACGGTTGTTATATTATAGAGAAAATAAGAGGTATATTTTCTCTGCACTAGAAATTTTTAAGTTTCCAACTTAAAACATATATGTAATAGTTGTTACAGAAAATTACCTAGTCATTTTACTCCAATTTTTACCAAATATGCTTGTAAGCACTAGAAAATCTACTGCATAGTAATGGATTTTCTTTTAAAACTAAGACTCTATTGTCTTCAAAGCACAGCTAAAAAAAAAAATTGGTCAGCACACTGAAACCTATCTTCCTAAATAAAAAGACTAGACCATGTTTCTCCACTTCAAATTTCCTTTAAATTTGAAGACTAAAATGTATCTTAGCTTTAAAATAAATATAGGAGATAATGTGTTTTTGTAAAAGGTAGTCTAGTATACTATCACTTGCCACCATGTCAAGGTTATCAAAAGGCAAAAGCAATTCTTCATAAGTGAATATAAAAATTTGGGGAATTAGAATCTCACTTCAAGAATAGTAAAATAAAATAAATGTTACAAAATACTTTCTCACACAATTAAAAGTCTGACTGATGTGTTCAACAGACATTCATTATTATTGAGTACATGAGTGCAAGAGGATTCAAAGATGAATCAATGAGACACCAGAGTTCTTGTTTTCAAGGAGCTTACATCACAACCTAGTGGTGTTGAGTATATGTAAATTTTTAATGCCCTTAATTGTCTTGGGTTAATGCACAAGTTCATAGTGTTTTTTGCTTGCACATGGAATACAAATGTCACATGGTGGCTGACTGGTCACAGTTCATCACATTTGCCAGTTCTTGGGTTGTCTTACATGGATCATCATGGATTAGGGCATTTAAACCAGCAGTTCCCAACCTTTTTGGCATCAGGGACCAGTTTCATGGAAGACAATTTTTCCACAGACTGGGGGGAGGGGGATGGTTTGGGGATGATTCAGACACATTCACATTTATTAAGCACTTTATTTCTATTATTATTACACTGTAATATATAATGAAATAATTATAAAACTTACCATAACGCAGAATCCGTGGGAGCCCTTAGCTTGTTTTTCAGCAACTAGATGATCCCATCTGGGGGTAATGGGATACAGTGACACCTGAAATGTGTTGCTTATGTCCAGTCTACACTGAAATCTTGTTTTGGTTGCTGTCACTGCAGAAAACCCTGCTTCACAAAGATAGGATGTTGGAAATGGAATCAGGCTTTCCAGTTCTTTTGTGGCAATCTCAGGATATTCTGCCTTGACCTTAATCCAGAACATACGTAGATCTGAAGGTGTCTCAAGCATACTTTTAAGGCTACTGTCATTTGTAATCTCAAGCAGTTCATCCTCTTCTAGCACGGACAAAGTTGATTCACCTGACTTATTCACAAATGGGTCACGGATCCATTTCTTCCCAGTTCTGTGGTCTTTTGTGGTTGAGAAATGTGCACATTCTTTTGAAAGCTGAGAGAGGTGATCATGTACCAGCTGGGAGAAACAAGGTCCTGGCCCAGTCCTTTTCAAAATTTCTACTAATGTTGAAATATATCAAAAATTCCAATGTTCACTCATCACCCCTATAATTCCAGTTTGGCTTTGAATGTAACCACTTTAACTGCCAACTTGAACACAGTTGTCACTCTCCCCTGAAATGACAGATTGAGTTCTTTGAGCAGGTAGAATATGTCACACAAGTAATCAAGTTTTGAGATTCATTCTGTGTCACTGAAGTGTACTGCCAGTGGTGACTATTTTTCTTAAAGAACTCTCTGGAGCAACTCTCAGAACTCAGAAACTTTAGCCAGTGATCTCCCTTTACAAAGCCATCTCACTTCTGTGCGTTAGATTTGTGTGCTCTGCATTCATCTCCTCACAGAGCTATGAAACAGATGTGAGTTAAGGGCATGTATTTAATGTGGTTGATAACTGTAATCACATCCTTCAAAATGCTGTTAAGTTCAGGTGACATTTTTTGGCTAGCCAGCATTTCTCCATAGGTACACAGTGCATAGACTCACATTCAAAAGTGACCTCTTTGACTTGAGTAGTGAAATCAGAGAGTCGTCTAGTCATGGCAGCTTCTCTGTCTGTGCATATAACCACACAGAATGACCAATTCAGTTTTCCTGATATGTGATCATTCAAAGACTTGAATAGCTCTGCAGCTGTGGTATTAGTTGGCAACAAAGGTGCACATAACAGATCCTCATGCACATCCTCCCGAAATACGTATCACACAAAAACAAGCATTGTTGCCCTGTCAACATCAGTAGACATGTCAATCTGAATTACGTACCACGGTGACTCACTAATCCTCTCTAACAATTTTGGCTCAATATCCTCTGCTATTTCATCAATTTGTCTAGTTATGGTGCTAGCCAAAAGAGGAATACATACCATGTTTTGAACTGCAGCATCACCTAAAACTTCAAGACAAACATCCGTAGCAGCAGTCAGGATCAACTCTTCACCAATAGTAAATGGCTTCTTAGCTTTAGCAATTTGGTTAGCCACTAAGAATGATGCTCTCAGTGCAGAATACACATTTGATGAAGTGATGGCCTTCAAAAATTGCTTCTGTTCTTCGTGTTCACATTTTTTTCTTTTGAAAAACTCCAAAGGCTTGTCTTTTAATGCAGGATGCTTGGTCTCCATGAGGCAAAGCAGTTTTGAAGGTATCATGGCTTTGTTGGACAGCTGGTGGCCACATATTATACAAAGTAGGATTGGAGAATGTGAATCACATGTTCTAATGAACTTTTAATTTAAGTAGAACTTTTGGCATTTTCTTTTAATACAGCTTTCTTTTTGTTGGCAGTCTTAAGTCTTCTGCTGTCTCATCATTGGGTCTTTCCCCCTTTTCAAAGAACCTCTCCAGTGATATTTGTTTTTTACTCACTTTGGCTAGGGTTAGCTTGTGGGCTTACCAAAACTGTAGCTGAGTATACACAGTGCAGGAAAGTACACAGTGCAAGAAAGAGGCATGAACAGAAGTGGTAAATAAAATAATGGGTGGACCATGCACATACTAAAATAAGTGTCGGATTCTGACTTAAAACCTGCCACCAGATGCAGCTGTACAACTGAAGTACATCAACTCACTTGCTACTCACTAATAGGGTTTTGATATGAGTCTGCAAGAAGCTGATTTATTATGGTCTCTGTGCAGTCGAACTTCACTGTTAAAATTAATCTGTATTTGCAGCTGTTCCTCAGTAGCTCCACCTCAGATCATCAGGCATTAGATTCTCATAAGGAACATGCAACCTAGACCCCTCGGATGCACAGTTCACAATAAGGTTCATGCTCCTATGAGAATCTAATGCTGCTGCTGATCCGACAGGAGGCAGAGCTCAGGCAGTAATGTAAGCAATGGGGAGTGGCTGTAAATACAAATGAAGCTTTGCTCACTCAGCTGCTGCTCACCTCCTGCTGTGTGCCTAGTTCCTAACAGACCACAGACAGGTACTGGTCTGGCCTGGAAATTGGGAACACTTGGTTTAAACAGTCTTCATCAAAGACCAGTGGTCAAACTAGACCTCTTTGAAATAAAATCATTTCCTTGCTGTTTTCCCTGATAGCATTCTCCTCGTACACAGCACAAATGTTTTGAGCCTCCTCCACTGCCTTTACTTCTCTGTTAAACTCAACCAGAAGAATGTGTCAGAAGTGTTAGTTTTTTTCCATTTGACGCTCCAACTTCTTTTGCCCACAAATAGCACTAACTTTCTTCAAATCTGCAAAATGCAAAGCATATCCACAAGCACAACATTGTCACTCTAAATGACAAATGACAAATGATAAACTCTCAACACCGGAGTGTTGCCATGCCAAAAATAAACGCTACAAACTTATGCATCAACCTAATATATACCCTTTTGGATAATCCACTTCTTTGCTTCCCTTCACAAACAAACTTCTCCAAACAGTTGCCAATGCTATCTTCATTTTTTTCACTTCCTATTTACTCTTAAACCCAGTCAAAGCTAGTTTCTGCCTCTTCTACTCAAAAGTCTTCTTGCTTTTTTTTTTTTCCTTCACCTACACTTACATGTTTATTGCAGTCAAACTTACTATTCACAATAGCAAAGTCATGGAACCCACTTAACACCAATGGCTGACTGGATAAAGAACAAATGTGGTATAAGAGTATATACACCGTGGAGAACTATGCAGTCATAAAAAAGAATGAATTAATGTTCTTTGCAACAATATGCATGGAGCTTGAGGCTACTATCTTAAGTGAAATAACTCAGAAGCATAAAATCAAATATTCCATGTTCTCATTTGTAAGTGAGAGTAAACAACGGGTACACAAGGACATAAAGATGGAAATAATTAACACTGAGAACTTTAAAAGGGAGGTGAGGGGACAAGGGTTGAAGAATTACTTATTGGGTACAATGTCCAAGATTTGGGTGATGGGTATACTATAATCACAATGATGCAATCTACCCACATGGTAAACAAGCACATGTACCCCCAAAACTAAAAAAAGGGGGGCACCTTGTCAGGTCATCAATATATTGCATGGTAGAAAATCCAATGGATTCTTTTCATTAGTTGTCTTCTGACTTTACCTCTGATGAGTTTTAGAACATGATACCCTGAAATATGGCAACGTGACATTGGGAGAAATAACAGAAAAAGGAAGTTCACATTGACTTCTGATGCAGGCCAAAAAAGAAGGCTCTGATCTTCCTCTGAAATAAGTCATAAGAGCCTCATTCCAGTAGGGTCCTCCCTATATCCAGAAGAAAGGATCATCCTTATCTCTGAAGACAGAGGGACACAGAGAAGAATTTGAACAGGACCTAGACCAACACTCTTTAGAACAGTGCTATCTTTCTAAACGAGGGCTGAATTTTCTATAATAAAGGAAATGATTTTTATATGTGCTGTTCAGTATGATCGCCACTAGCCACATGTGGCTACTGAGCACTTGAAATATAGCTAATGTGATTGAATCATGTCCTTGATTATAATCACCAAAGTTTTGACTACCATTTCTAGTAGCTGACTCCTATTACATACCATTAGACAGGAGCTTATGCCACCTTATTATTTTTATGTTTTTCATTTCAGAGGGCAAATATACATCTAGTTGCTCATCTTAACATATGAAACTATCTTTAAAAAATTTTATTTCTATAATATTTGCAAGCTTTCGCAGACAACATGGGGTGTTAAAGGCAATGCAAGCAGAATGATTTGGTTAGAAATAGGTAGGAGGAATGGTAGGAAATAAAAAGAAGTAGGCCAAATCACACAAAGTTTGTTGTATGTGTTAAAGAGTGAATATTTAATTATACAAAAGGCAACTACTAAAGGGTTGGATTTCTGTGTTAGAAGATTTATTCTGGTTGCATTGAAGAATGGGCTTGGAGGATATGAGATTAGCTTTAGCTCTTTTTTTTTTAAACAAAACTCTTTTATCCAAATATATTTAGGGACTTCCTATGCATTCTAAATAATCTTCTGCAAATTATTAACCAAAAAGTATACTTTGAAACCACATACAGATTATGACTGCCAATTAATTTATAAAATTTATAGTTATGAGCTGACAGACAATATGTACATAAGGTTGTTAAAGAATTATCACCTTTAAAATGACATAGGCAAATACGGTTTCTAGTGAAGTCAAGCAGAAACATTAAATGACTTATACTTGGCCATTAATTTCCTATCTATGTTGCACAATTTAAGAAGCAGACAGAAGATGGGGCAAGATGGCGACAGCATAGGTGAACTGGTGAGATTCTCTGAACGGACCAAGACTGCATACTGCTGAATAGACAGACTGTAAAGCAGAGGGAAAAGTGAACAAAGCCAGAAGATCCTCATAAGGAAGAACAGGTCATTGCAGAAGAGAAATAAAAGCAACCCCACCTTCCCTCAAAAACAGAATTGAAGAGGGGGAGGGAAAGGGGTAAAGGGAGAAAAGTCTACAGAAATGAAGAAAAACCAAAAGAAGAGTATGGGTCTCTCCCAGACGCCTGGGAGAGCAGACACTGAGAAATCTGACTTTGGAATGCAAACAATGAAAAGTCCCCAGAATGAAGGGTCTCAAACTGCAAATGTAGATATCAAAACAATAATGGAGAGATTAAAAAGAATTGAGGAGACACAAGAAGAAACTAGGAAGGAGCTGATATCTGAGATAACAGTAATAAAGAATACTGTGAATGAAATAAATAACAAATTGATAAGCATGGAAAGCAGAATTACCCAAGCAGAAGAAAGAATCTCAGAGCTTGAGGACCAAAATATAGAAATAACCCAAACTCTTAAAAACACAGAAAATAAGCTCAAAAAGACAGAACAAAACCTTCAAGAGATGAGTGACTACCTCAAGAGGCCTAACCTAAGAATAATCGGACTCCCTGAGGCAGAAAGAGAAACAGAGACCACATTGGAACAAACTTTCCATGAGATCATTCAAGAAAACTTCCCTTATCTAATCAGTGATGCAAAAATTCAAAGA
>NW_007253259.1:0-5138 GCF_000164805.1 Carlito syrichta
ATAAGAATATATATATATTTTCTGAGTTGGAGTCTCAGTCAGTCATCCAGGCCACCCCTGGGTTGACCTACTAGGCTCTGGCAATCCTTCCATTTCAGTCTTCCAAGTAGCCAAAACTACTGGCGCTACCACTCCCAACTGATTTTTTATTTATTGTTGAATGAGGTCTCGCCAGGTTGCCTGGGTTAGTCTTGAACCTGCAGGCTCAGGCAGTGCACTTGCCTTGGCCTCCCAAATTGCTGGGATTACAGGCTAATTTACTGAGCCTGGCTGATAAGAATATATTTCTAGACAGAATTTTGGCAGCAGCTCCTGTTACATCTGCCAGCATATCCCAAAAATGGAACTTTCTCAGGATCCTTTATGATCTTTCCTATGAGTTCCCCCTTTGGCTCATGGAGGGAAATATTACAGGAGCACACAGAACATCTGTATCTATTGCAGTGGAAGGTTAGCTTCTTGGTCAGCCTTCATGGAACCCCAGAAGTGTTCTGTTTTTGTTTTGCATGAGTATGTGGATGTTGTGAAACATGTTTTCGGTTATGTGAAACTACTTTTGGCTAGAAGAAACAGGCTTTTTTTTTCTTGGAGCTCTTTTTGTTGCTGGCTCCAGGTTGTAGGTTTCTTCAGCACTCTGTCTAGGATGTATGGGAAGCAGAAAGAAAAGCTTTGGAATTCTCTGCTGTGTCATTTCCTAAGACCTGAGGTTCACATTTTTCTATTTTGTAGAGTCTTTGTATGTTTGTTCATCTTTTTTTCTTGCAAGGATTTTTAGTTGTAAGAAGGAAGATCTGGGAGGAAAGGGCCTACTCCATCTTGGATGAAAAGAATACCTATTTCTTTAAACATTATGGATCAGGAACAAGAAAAAGTATCTGTCGGTGTACGTTTTTACTCTTTGGAAACATGACCAGAAACAATAGAATAAAATACATAACAAAACATGGGTAAAAGTCCCTCTCCATGAAAAGTGTAAGATTTATAATATGTTCCAATTTCTTTCATTTTAGTATATTATAAAATTGATGACAACGTCAAAGAGATCCAGGAAAAACAAAAGAAGCCTCTGTGTCAAGTAATATTCATTGATGACAATGATAAAACATTGAGTAAAGAAGAACAGAAAGCATACCTCATTCAGTATCAGAGGACTCATTCAGGGGAGAAACTTCAATATGAAGAATGTGGGAAATCCTTTTGTACAAGTTCACACTCTATTCAGCATTCTGGAGCTTATGTGGGATTCAGACTTTATGAATGTAATGAATGTGGGAAAACTTTCTGTCAGAAGTCAAACCTTAGTGAACATGTGAGAATTCACACAAAGGAGAAAACTTATGGTAACAATGACTGTGGAAAAATCTTACAGGTCATCCCTTGTAGGACATCAGAGACTATAAAAAAGATGAATCTCTGTGAAGGCAGTGAATGTGGGAAAACATTCTTCAAGATGGCATGTCTCAAAGAACATTGGAGAATTCCCACTGAGGAGAAACCTTATGAATGTATTGAATGTGGGAAAACTTTTACCTGTCCTTCAGCCCTAAAAGCACATCAGAGAATTCACACAGGTAAGAAACCGTATGAGTGTACTGACTGTGAGAAAATTTTTGCCCATATTTCAGCCCTCAGAGCACATCAGAGAATTCACACAGGGAGAAACCTTATAAATATAAAGAACGTGGAAAGTCTTTTGCCCGTATTTCTGTTCTCAGAGCACATGAAAGAATTCATATAAGTGAGAAACCCTATGACTGTAATAAATGTGGGCGATCTTTTACCTACAATTCAGCTCTAAGAGCACATCAGAGAATTCACACAGGTAGGAAGCCCTATGAATGTAGTGATTGTGAGAAAACTTTTACCCATAATTCAGCCCTCAGAGTACATCAGAGGATTCACACAGGGGAGAAACTTTATGAGTGTAATGAATGTCAGAAAACTTTTGCCCATAATTCAGTGCTTAGAGCACATCAGAAAATTCACACAGGGGAGAAACTCTATGAATGTAATGAATGTGGGAAAACTTTTTCTCAAAAGACACACCTCAGTAAATATAGAATTCACACAGGTGAAAAACCCTATGAATGTAGTGAATGTGGGAAAACTTTCTCTCAGAAATCATATCTCAGTGCACATGAAAGAATTCATACAGGGGAAATACCCTATGAGTGTAACATATGCAGGAAAACTTCTGTCTATAAGGCTGCCCTGATAGTGCATCAAATAATTCACACAGGGGAGAAACCCTATGAATGTAATGAATGTGGGGAGACTTTCTCCCAAAGAACACACCTCTGTACACATCAGAGAATTCATACAGGGGAAAAACCCTATGAGTGTAATGAATGTGGAAAACTTGCTGATAATTCAGCCAACAGGGTCCATCACCAAACCCACACAAGGGAGAAACCCTACAAATGTGATGAATGTGGGAAAACTTTTTCTGAGAAGTCATATGTTAGTGCACATCAGAGAGTTCACACAGGGGAGAAACCCTATGAAGGTAATTAATGTGAGAAAACGTTCTCTGAGAAATCATATGTTAGTGCACATCAGAGAGTTCACACAGGGGAGAAACTCTATAAATGTAATATATGTGGGAAACCATTTGCCCTTAACTCATCCCTTAGAGTGCGTCAGAGAATTCACACAGGTGTGAAATTCTATGGGTGTGATGAATGTGGGAAAACTTTCTGCCGGAAGTCACACTTTAGTGCACACCAGAGGACTCACACAGGGCAGAAACACTATGAATGTAATTAATGTGGGAAAACTTTCTCTGAGAAGTCATATGTTAATGCACATCAGAGAGTTCACACAGGGGAGAAACTCTATAAATGTAATATATGTGGGAAAACTTTCTCTAAGAAGTCACATGTTAGTGCACATCAGAGACTTCACACAGGGGAGAAACCGTATGATTGTAATATATATGGGAAATAATTTGCCCTTAATTCAACCCTTAGAGTGCATCAGAGAATTCACACAGGTGTGAAATCCTATGGATGCAATGAATGTGGGAAAACTTTTTCTAGGAATTCACACCGTAATGCACACCAGAGGACTCACACAGGGAAGAAACCCTATGAATGTGATGAATGTGGGAAAACTTTCTCTGAGAAGTCATATGTTAGTGCAGATCAGAGAGTTCACATGGGAGAGAAACCCTATGAATGTAATATATGTGGGAAACCATTTGCCCTTAACTCTTAGAGTGCATCAGAGAATTCACACAGATGTGAAATCCTATGGATGTAATGAATGTGGGAAAACTTTTCACCCAGAAGTCACACCTTAATGCACACCAGAGGACTCACACGGGATAAACCCTATGAATGTAATGAATGTGGGAAAACTCTCTGGGAAGTCATATGTTAGTGCACATCAGAGAGTTCACACAGGGGAGAAACCCTATGAATAATATATGTGGGAAACCATTTGCCCTTAACTCATCCCTTACAGTGCATCAGAGAATTCACACAGATGTGAAATCCTATAGAAGTTATGAATGTGGGAAAACTTTTTCCCAGAGGTCCCACCGTAGTGCACACCAGAGGACTCACACAGGACAGAAACCCTATGAATGTAATGAATGTGGGGAAACTTTCTCCCAGAAGTCATACCTTGGTGCACACCTGAGGACTCACACAGGGGAGAAACCCTATGAATGTAATGAATGTGGGAAAACTTTCTCTGAGGAGTCATATGTTAGTGCACATCAGAGAGTTCACACAGGGCAGAAACCCTATGAATGTAATGAATGTGGGAAAACTTTCTCTGAGAAGTCATATGTTAGTGCACATCAGAGAGTTCACACAGGGCAGAAACCCTATGAATGTAATGAATGTGGGAAAACTTTCTCTGTGAAGTCATATGTTAGTGCACATCACAGAGTTCACACAGGGGAGAAACCATATGAATGTTATGTATGTGGGAAACCATTTGCCCTTAACTCATCCCTTAGAGTGCATCAGAGAATTCACACAGGTGTAAAATCCTATGGATGTATTGAATGTGGGAAGACTTTCTCCCAGAAGTCACAGCTTAGTTCACACCAGAGGACTAACACAGGGCAGAAACCCTATGAATGTAATGACTGTGGGAAAACTTTCTCCCAGGTCTCACACCTTAGTGCACACCAGAGGACTCACACAGGGGAGAAACCCTATGAATGTAATGAATGTGGGAAAGGTTTTGCCCACCTCATAACTCTCAGAGTACACCACAGAATTCACACAGGGGAGAAACCCTATGAATGTGGTGAATGTGGGAAATTTTTTGTTCATAGGGCAGCTCTTAGAGTACATCACATCAGAATGCATACCAGAGAGAAAACCCTAACATCATGAATTTGAGAAGTCCTGAATTAGCTCATACCTTATTTTATACCACACAGCAGAGAAACTCTTGTCAGGAAGACTGGAAAATTGTTTTCCTTAACTTTTTCCATTTCCACTAGGCTCATAGCTTGTTGAAAATCCCAATCTCAGTCAACCAGGTGGGCTGACCAAAGAATATGATGCTAATGATATATATTACATTTAGTACTGGCCCTTAAACATCTTAGAGTCTTCCTGGTCCATGGTAAGATGGGCTTGAGATGATTTCCACAGCAAGTTGGTTTTTGTGTGTTGAATGTGGTGGAGAACAAGGTCAAAAGAAGCTAGAGTCTGAATAAATGTTTGGAATACTCTGCTTCCAGATTTTCATCAGTTGTTTGTTTTTCAAGGAAGAATTAAGTTTGTTTTCCATTGGGCTCTCAGATTTGACCTATTAGTTAAATGCATTGTTTTGCTGTCTAGTAGACTGGGATGAAATCCTGTTAACATAATACATTTCAGAAGATCTATAAGAATTCAGTTTATTGTATCTCAGAGACTTCACACGAAGAAGAAAATTGTCAACCTTCTGAATGATCAGAAGCCTTCATTAAAGTCAGAGACATTTCAGGGAAAAACACAAAAGCCTTCACAACAAAATTAATTGCATTAAACATCAAATAATTAGAATAAAATTTTATATTTTGAATAAATGATTTTTAACAAATATTCAATGTTTGTTTTTAGAAATTTCTTTCCTGAGGAAATGTGTCAGTTTCAGAATTGAAGAAAATAAAATCCTCACCTACAAAAACT
>NW_007253259.1:5750-7722 GCF_000164805.1 Carlito syrichta
TGTGTGTGTGTGTGTGTGTGTGCACATGTGCACAGGAGGTGGTGGTAGTAGTATTGATTCTTGCATACTTTTGGAGGGGAAGGGTATAGAGGACATTAAGTTTATCCTGCTCTAGTGATTCATTTTGCAATGAATGTTTATAAAACAAGTCATCTCCTCAAGCCCTTGAATGCGTCCTGCCTCAGCATCTTGCCTAGGATCTTGTTTTCTAGTATCATGATGCCTGCTCGCACTGTGCTTTCCAAGTTAGTGGTGTTCCTGCCAAGCTAAGCCAGCAGGTTTTGGGGTTGGAATGAAAAGGGCTACTTCATGACAAGAGCACAGCACTTGTACTGGAATGCAGACTCACTTTTGGTAAAACAAAAATTAGTACAGTCTTAGTCAAGAAAACACTTGGTGAAGCTGCCATCATTTTAGCCTACATGGTTTGATCAGTACAGAGAAGAGAATAAACAGTCACATTTAAAACCTGAATCACTAAAAAATTCAATCCTGAAATTGATCTGATAGGTTCAGCATGAGGACAACAAATCAGTTGAATCCCTGAGAAAAATTTCTTGACTCCCTATCCCTTATATTTTATGAAGGGATAGTGATAGGAAAAATTGTATCATTAACATTAATTGGAAATTAGGTATTTCTTTGACATTAAGTTGTTGTCAGTTTAGTAGCATCACTGCTAAAGACAAAAGCCACAAGTAAGATGCCATCGTTGGATGAGGGTTGTATCATACCACCATGGCTGACACATCATAGACTGAATCGTTGCTCTTAGTCAAAAGGTGCCAGCAGCTATAGAATCTGTTTTCTCCTTTTTCATCACTGACACCTTGATGCAATTTGACCTTATTGCTCAGTGTTGAAGGGAAGTGAGAGCTGAAAAGCAACTCTTTTGCATGCTTAATTTTTGGAAAAGTATCAATAAAAAGGAAGTTAACTTGGAATACTCTTAAAATTTTTAATTTGGAATGGATTTACAGAAAAATTACAATAATAGTTTCTCAGTACTCCTCCCCTAGTGTCCCCATTAACATTACTGTGGAAACTTCTTCATAACTAACATTGATACAGTTTTTTCAAATTCCACCAATTTTTCCCTAATGTTCTTTTATGGTCCTCTTCTTCCTATTGGGGCTTAGAGAATGATACCCAAAGTGACCTTCTCCACCCTTCTGTTCCTCATTCTCACTTTCCCCCAAAACAAACCATAGAAACAAAGATATCTCTTCTCCCAGGTGGTCGTAAACACCAGGACCACTGTTCCCCAATGCCAGTCATAAAAACCTCGAAAAGCTACTCTTAACTTTTCCCTGCCTTTCTGTTTAAGAACTGACCATAAAGAAATTCTCTATCCTACCTCATTTGATTGTAGGTCATAAGAACACCATTCCAGAGAAGATCCTGCCCTATACCAGGAAGGAAGAAACGCCAAACAGGCCAAGAAGAGTCTGAACAGACAGGCATTGCCCTTCAATCTACTGCTATTAGCCCATCCTCTTTTTGTCCAGTCATTTTTCTGCCCAGTCATTCATGCTTCACACTATAGTTCACTATACATCTTTGAGTATTCAGTTGGAAGTCTCTCATGGCACATAAAACTGATCAAGCTTGGTGTTTTTCTCTCTTTAGCCTATCTTTTGTTATGACTGTCTCTCATAAAGCAGGAAAGGCATCACACCCTTTACTCCCCTACAGTTTCATTCAGGATATCATATTGCATTTAACTGTCATGTCTTATTAGTCTCCACTGGTGTGTGGCAATTTCTCTGACCTCCCATGTTTTTGATTACCTTAATAATTTGAGGAGTTCTTGTCAAGTATTTTGTAGAATATCTCTCAGTTGTGATTCATCTAATACATTTTTTGAAAAATCATCTAATGTTAATAAGTTCTTAGCAGGAAGATTATACAACAGTAAATGTCATTCTCATCCTGTCAAGAGTATGGAGTATGTGCTGTTGTCAGCATGAAT
>NW_007253260.1:0-779 GCF_000164805.1 Carlito syrichta
CAACCACCCTAGCTCTGAGTCTTCTGTTCCTTGAGCTCAAATGCCTCCTTGATGTGGGGCACATGTGAAGAATGGAGACAGGTCTTCAGCGGCACGTTTCCAGAGGTACAGGCCACACTTGCCCAGTGGCAACCTTCAAAACCTCCCATTAATGACAGGCAGGAACAGGCCTTTAACTGTCCCATCCCTGAGGGTGAATCCTCACTCTGGGTGGCAGGGCTGGTGGTGGTGGTGATGGTGGTTGGTATTATTATTTTGAGTCGAAGTCCCACTCTGATGCCCAGGAGAGTGCAAGGGCCCACTCTTGGACACCACTGCCTACACTGGCTGGGGTCTGGAGAAACCCCTGAAGCTGCCTCAAGAGTGTGTAGAACTACAGACGAGCACCACAACACTTGTCTCATTTCTTTGGCTACTTGTAGTGATGACGTTTCGCCATGGGGACCAGGCTGGTCTCGAACACTGGGGTTCAGGCCATCCTCTGGTCTTGGCCTCCCAGAGTGCCATGATGATTGGCGTGAGGCCCCCTGCCCAGCCTCCACAGCCTTCTCAGAGTCCCACCATGAGCCCCACTCACTTCTGACGACCCAGAACACTGGAGAGTGCAGCCGGAGTTACCCACTGAGCCCTCCCCCGAGAAAGCGACTGGTGCAGGGGCATGTCTCTGCTGGGTCATCCACCCCTCTGCCCGCCTTGTTTCACAGGGTGAACCTGCTCACTTCTCCCAGGGGCCAGTTCAGGTAAAGGGAGTGCATGACTCTCAAACCTTCTGGGGGGTG
>NW_007253260.1:1675-3561 GCF_000164805.1 Carlito syrichta
CCGGAATGGGCTGCCACATCAGGCCTTGTGGTTTGTTTTCGATGAAGGTTCGAGGTTGGGCTCAGGGGCTCAACCTTGTCATCCCAGTGCTTTGGGAGGCCGAGATCAATGGCTGGCCCAAGCCCACAGGCTGAGACTCACATGGGCACTTCAGCGAGACCATGTCTCTAACCTCCATCCCAAATGAGACAGGCGTGGTGCCTCACACCTGTCGTTCCAGCTCCTTGAAGGTCAGGGAAAGGCTCACCAGAGTCCGGGTGTTTGAGACCAGCCTGGGCCACATAGCAAGACCTCATCACTCCCCAGAATGCAAACACTTGAGTCGTGGTGGCACCCACAGTCCCAGCTACAAGGAATGTGGTGGCCTCCATCCTGGGGCATTTCTTTATGATGCCCTTGTCGATAGAACATGCAAGTCCAGCCCGGACACCATGGCTAACAGCCATCAGCTCCCACCCTGGGAGGCCAAGGTGGGGGGCTGCCTGAGCCCAGGGTTCACAGATCAGCCCAGGCGACCTGGCCAGACCTCCTCTCCGTGAGAGGTCGCCAAAATCGAGTCAGGTGTTGTGGCTCCTAGAGTCCCGGTTGCTCAGGGTATGAGGAGTTTGTACCACCTGAGTCCCTCAGTTCAAGGCCCCAGAAACCACGATCATGCCACCGCACCTCAGCCCCACTGACAGAGACTCCAGGACAATGGGCCTTCACAGTTCCTCAGCAAAAGGTCCACATGGGTGGGGGATGATGGAGTTATTGGTCTAGGAAGGGGTCACTCACTCCTGAAGGTGGCAGACAGGGCAACTGGAACCTGGGCTGGCTGTGGCATTGCCAGACTGCCTTGTTCACTCTGTTCCCAATGGCAGCCCTAGCTCTGGTCCGTCCTTTCCTTTAACTCACACATGTCTTTGCTGTAGGGGCATGAGCGTGGAGGATGGATGCAGGCCTTCTGGGGTGCATGGCTAAAAGTGCAGGATGGACCTGCCTGGTGGCCACCCTTGAAACCTCCTACAAACGACTGGCCAGAAAGTGCCTTTTCCTCTCCCATCCATGAGGGTGACTTCTCGTGCTGGGTGGCAGGGGTGGTGGTGGTTATTATTATTATGGGTCAGAATGCTGCCCAGTCACCCAGGCAGGAGCGCAAGGGCATGCTCATGGCCATCAAGGGTTCCACCTTCTGGGCTCAGGCGATCCTCCTGCCATGGCCCCCTGAGTGGCTGGAACAATATGCCTGCACCACCACGTCTGGCTAATCTTTTGATTTATTTTTGATGGCCAAGATGAGGTCTTGCCCCGTATCCCAGGCTGGTGCCAAACCTGCAGGCTTTGGCCGTCCACTTGTGTGGACCTCAGAAGGGTAGGGATGCCAGCCTGAGACCCTGATCCTGGCCTGTGGTTGTTGTGGTAGTGGTGGTTGGTGTTATTATTCTTTGTCGGAGTCCTGCTCTGTCACCAAGGCCGGAGTGCAGGGTCCCGCTTTCAGACACCATTACCTCCACTGGCTGGGCTCCGGAGATTCTCCCACCACAACCTCATGAGTGGCCAAAAGGGCAGTCATGTGCAACCACACTTGGCTCATTTTTTTGTTGTTGTTTCTTGTAGAGACGAGGTCTTGCCAAGGTGCCTAGGCTGGTCTCAAACACGGGGGCTGAGGCCCTCCTCTCACCTCAGCCCCCCAGAGTGACAGGATGACAGGCGTGAGCACCCGTGCCCAGCCTCCATACCCCTATCAGGGGCCCACCATGAGGCCCACTCCCTTCCAACTACCTGAGACCCCAGAGAAGACAGCCAGAGTCGCCCACTGAGCCCTCCTCACGGAGAGTGCCTGGTGTAGGGGGGTTTCTGCCAGGGCACCCACCCCTCCACCTGACTCATGCCCCATGCTGGAACCA
>NW_007253260.1:3581-9583 GCF_000164805.1 Carlito syrichta
CTGTTGAACCCGAGACTCTAATGAGAGAGATATAGAGACCACAAAGAGCCAGCTCCGATGCAATCACACGAGGGTCTTTATTCAGGCTCGAGTCTGGGCTCACGCCCGAAGCAGCAGCTTCAGGGACCAGAGCCCCGATTCACAATGGCAAGCAGTTTTTATGCACAATTACAGAGGGAGGGGAAAGAACTCCAAACTTGATTTTACATGATTGGGTAATTTCTCCTAATGGGTACGGGAATACCTGGTATTGGTGGGTGCTGCCCGTGATTGACAGAAACCCACGTAATGGGTCGAGTGAAATGTTAGATAAGTTAGGTCCATACAATCTCGGTTTATGAAGTAACCTGGGCCGGCAGACAAAGGGTTACATTAGCCCTTTTAGTTTACCGATCCAGCCCAAGGCTTACTTAGGAAAGCTTGTTTGCTTAACTTTTGCATAGTCATTATGGGACAACAAAAGCCAAACTTAACAAAGTTTTAAATATGAATGCTGCGAACGCATACAGTGAATGTGGGGTAGAAAATCATATACTAATTCTGGGAATTTATAATAGCAAGCTTATAATAGCAAGGCAGTTACTTTTATAAAGATCTTTGTTCCCTGCAGGTTTACATAGCCACTGCTGTAAATTATCACTGAGATATAAACCGGTGATAAAGCCCACCTAGAGAGGAGGTGGCTCCTCTAAGTCTGGTGCCACCTTGTAGGAATGTTTGAAAGAGGCTTATCGCTTTATCCTTTACATCCCGTTGTAAAAGCATAAGTTAGCCTACTGGTTTGGGTTTGACAATGCTTAACCCGAGGATTCTAAATACAAACACTGCTTAAAACCCGACATATGCCTAATTCTACGGGGTCTGAGGTAGGATTCAAAGTACTAAGATTTCATAAAATACATGAGGTAGTCATAAAATACATGAGGTAGGAATACACAAAATATATAGTAAACATGAGGTGGGGATATATGAAATATAGTGAACTAAACGCTGCTTTTACAGCAAATAAGTTTCTTGGTTTCTTGGGTCTCTCAATAGCATGCTCTTAACCTAAATCTATTGTTGTCCTCTCACTGCAAGCTTGGAACATTCCAGCCCCAACTCCCCCAATGTCTGCCCTCACTTTGGTTTGGAAGTTCCAGAGGCTCCCTGGCCGGGTTCATGCTGGCTCTCCTCTCTGAGGGAAGAAATGTGCCCCAGGCTGGCCAACACTCTGATTTTGGCAATGAGGACCTTTTTCCAAGAAAGGCCAGGGACACATCCCTCACCCGGGAACATTTCTTACCCCCAATCCCATTTTTCCTAGCTCTAAATCCAGTCGCCCTGTGAACACACCACGCACAGTTGAGAATCTGTGTATGATTCTGATGTGTATGGTCCTGGCTACACGGGATGCCTTGGCCTCCATCCCGAGGCCTGCTTTTGTGTCTCTCCCACTGACAGCATGTGTGAGTTCAGGTCAGGCACCTTGGCTCATGGTTGTCAACCCCGTGCCCTGGGAGGCCGAGTTGGGAGCCTGCCTGTGCCCAGGGTGCAGAGACCAACCCAGAAGACATGGCCAGACCTTGTCTAAGCATGAGGTCTCCAAAATTGAGTCAGACGTGGTGGTGCCCGAAGTCATGATCATTCCGCTGTGCTCCAGCCTGGCCGACGGAGACACCAGCGACAAAAAGACGCCTCCCAAGTGCATCACTACAGTCCTCCATGGTTCCCAGGGAGAGGTTCGAGTGGGTGGGGGATGATGGAGTGATCGGGAGAGAAAGGAGACTTCCCCCTACCTGAAGGAGGCAGACCGGCGACCAGAATCTGGGCTGGCCGCACCGTTGCTGGACCACCTGATCACTCTGTGCCCAATGGCTAGCAAAGCTTGGGGCTGTCTCTTCCATGAGCTCACTCACGTCTTTACCGTTGGGCAAGAGTGTGGAGGATGGAGGCAGGCCTTATGGGGCACGTGGCCAAAAGCATGGGATAGAAGTTCCTGGTGGCCACCTTTGAAACGTCCCATGAATGACAAACAGGAAACATTTTTTCCTCTCCCATTCATGAGGGTGACTCCTCGTGCTGGGTGGCAGGGGTGGTGGTGGTGGTTGTTGTCTTGGTGTTAGTTATTATTTGGAGTCGGAATCCCACTCTGTCACCCAGATGGGAGTGCAGGGACACGTTAACAGCCACCGTGGACTCCACCTTCCTAGCTTAGGAGATTCTCCCATATCGGCCCCCCGAGTGACTTGAACCACAGGCCTGTGCCATCACACCCAGTTAATGTTTGGATTTATTTTTGATGGCCGAGATGAGGTCTCACCCAGTGTACTGGTCTGGTCTAGAACCATTGGGCTCAGGCCATCCTCTCTCCCTGGCATCCCAAACTCAGGGGTGACAGGTGTGAGCCTACACACCCATCCTCCACATCCCTCTCGGGGCCCCACTGTGAGTCCCACTGCCATAAGATGACCCAGGACCCCAGAAAGGGCTGCTGGAGTCATCTGCCAAGCCTGTGTCAGGGGGGTGCCTGGCACAGGAGCATGTCTCAACTGGGGCAGTCACCCCTCTGCCCATCTCGTTCCCCTGGGTGGACCCGATTGCTCATCCTAGGGGTCACCTCAGGGAAAGGGAGGGCGTGACTCTCAAACCATCTAGTGGTGGCTGGCTGGGCAACTCAAGTCTGTCTCCTTGGCATCGGGGAAGCTGAGACAGGAAGATGGCCAGTAGACCGAGGGCTGAAACCAGGCTGGACACTGTAACAATCCCCCAACTAGACACCAAGCAAAACCCAGAAAACCTTGGGTGAGGGGAGGTCTTGGTGGGAGGATCACCTCAGGCCCAAAGTTCAAGACCAGACAGGAAGTCCAGGGTGTTGACCAAATGGAAAACCTGTGATAGCAGCAGTTTGACAGGCCAAGGACGATGAAGGCCTGAGTTGGGACGTGTGAGTGAAGCCAGGACTACCCAGTGTGGAAACAAAAGAGAGAGAGGAAAAGAAAGAAAGAGAAAGAAGGGAAGAAATGCATTTTCCTGCAACCATTCTGCTCAATCCTTCCCCTTCGGACCCCCCACATGTGAGGGTTCCCAAAGCTCAGCACATTTCTGCCCCAACCCCCCTAATGGCTGCCCCAGCTTTGGTGCAGGATTTCCCGATGTCCCTGCTGACTCTCCTCTCTGAGGTGAGAAATGTGTCCCAGGCAGCCTGGATCTCTGACTCGGCAATGAGGACGTTCAGCAAAGAAAGGCCAGGAACACAACCCTCACCCAGGGACATTTCTTCCGCCCAGTTCCATTTTTTCTGGCTTACAAGTCAGTCACCCTTCAAATACGCCATGCACAGTTGAGAATCTGTGTACTATTCTGATGATTTTGGAGACAGGGTCTGCTCTGTGGCCCAGGTTGGGGCCCGGGGCATGACTGTTGTTCACTGATAGCCTCAAAATCACGGGCTCCAGCGATCCTCCTGCTTCAGCCTCCAGAGTGGCTGGGACAATGGGCACCACAACCCCAGACCCCCTGTTTGGATAGGTGCTGAGACCAGGTCTCCCTGCATGGCCCGGACTGGCCTTGGGCTCCTGGGCACCAGCCATCCTCCTGCCTCAGCGTACAAGAGCTCTGGGATTCCAGGCATTGGCCACCATGTCTGGCCTTCTGGTTGATTTTTGAAGAAGGATAGAAGCCTGGCTCTGGGCCACAGCCTCATCATTCCAGTGCTTTGGGAGGCCAAGGTCAGCGGCCGACCTGGGCCCATGGGTCCAAGACATGCCTGGGCAACTCAGTAAGACCTTGTCTCTAACCCTCATTCCAAATGAACTGGGCATGGTGATGAGCACCTGTCATTCTGGCTCCTTGGAAGGCCGTGGGGAGGCTCTCCAGAGCCTGGCAGGCCCGGGAGAGAGCCACCACCCTGCAGCCTGGGCAATGGAGTTAGACTCCACTAAAAAAAAATAAGGAAAGAAAAGAAGAGCATTGATTTGTGTATGCAGTTGGGATCATGGTGTACAGACATATCATTGGGGAAGTAGGCCTCAGACTTGGGCATAGAGTTCCTGAAAGATGGTGGATCGGCAATCAGGCTGTGGTTTGGGAGGCCAAGGTGGGGTCTGCTGGAGCCTGGGAGTTCGAGAGAAACTTGAGCCATGTAGCGAAGACCTCGTCTATCCCCGGAATGCAAACACACAAGTCATCCATGGTGGTGCCCGTGGTCTTAGCTACATGGGATGTGGTGGCCTCCATCCCAGGGCATGCCTTTGCATCATCCATGCCAACAGCATGTGCGAGTCCAGGCCCAGTGCCATGGCTCACAGGTGTAAGCCCTGTGCCCTGGTAGCCTGAAGTGGGAAGCTGCCTGAGACCCGGAGTCAGACAGTAGTCTCGGCGGCATGGCCAGAACTCGTCTCGCTGAGAGGTGCCCCAAATCGAGTCTAGCGTGGTGGCCCCAGGTATCCTGTATACTCGGGGGCCGAGGTCTAAAGACTGCCTGAACCCTGCAGGTCACGTTCCCAGGAGTCACAATCATGCCACCATGCCCCAGCCCAGCCAGTTGAGACTCTGGTGACAAAAAAGACAAACCCACGTGCATCACAGAGGGTGTCCACAGCTCCCCAGGGAAATGTTCGCATTAGAGGGGGATGATGGAGTGATCGGGAAAGAAAGGCGCCCTTCCCCCCTGGGAGGTGGCAGACTGAGCAACTGGAACCTGGGCTGGCTGCAGTGTTGTCGGACCTCCTTGATCGCTCTGTGCTCAATGGCCACCCTAACTCGGGGCTTTCTGTTCCATGAGCTCACACTCCTCTTTGCCGCGGGGCACAATGTGGAGGGTGGAGGCAGGTCTTCTGGGACACGTGACTGAAGGCACATGATGGATGTGACCGGTGGCCACCTTTGAAATCTTCCATGAACAGCAGGCTGGAAAATGCCTTTTCCACTCCTATCCCTGAGGTTGACTCCTCGCCCTGGCTGGCAGGGGTGGTGGTGGTGCTGGTAGTGGTGATTATTATTATTTGGAGTCAGAATCCCACTCAGTCGCCCAGGTCAGAGTGCAGGGGCACACTCACGGCCACCGCAGACTCCTCCTGCCAAGCTCAGGCAAACCTCCTGCCTCGGCCCACCGAGTGGCTGGAATCACAGGCCTTTGCCACCACGCCCGGGTAATTTTTGGATTTATTTTTATTTTATTTTATTTATTTTTGAGTTGGAGTCTCACTCGGTCACCCAGATTGAAGTGCAGTGGCTGCTTCTGGGCACCACAACCTCACCTGCTGGGCTCCAGCGATCCTTCCCTCTCA
The DNA here is from genome assembly GCF_000164805.1 of Carlito syrichta. Lineage (NCBI taxonomy): Eukaryota > Metazoa > Chordata > Mammalia > Primates > Tarsiidae > Carlito > Carlito syrichta. The sequence continues at coordinate 8,852 of NW_007253260.1, forward strand.
GTCTTCCTAGTAGATGGAATTACAGGCATGCACTACCACGCCTGGCTGAATTTTTGATTTTATTGTAGAGATGAGGTCTCGCTGCCCAGGTGGGTCTCGAACCTGTGGGCTCAGGCAATCCACTCACCTCAGCTTTTCAAAGGCGTGGAATTACAGGCTGAGCCACCAAGCCCGGCTTGGATTTGTTTTTGATGACTGAGATGAGGTCTCGCAAGTGTCCCAGGCAGATGTCGAACCAGGGACTCAGTCCATCCTCTTGCCTTGGCCTCCCAAGAGCCTGGATGCCAGGCTGAGCCCTTGAGCTCGGCCTGTGGTTGTGGTGGTGGTGGTGGTTTGTATTATTATTCTGAGTCAGTGTCTCGCTCTGTTGCCAGGCTGGAGCACAGGGTCCCACTGTCAGACACTGTGGCCTCCACCGGCTTGGCTCAGGCAATCCTCACGCCACGACCTCCCTAATGACTGGAACGATAGGCTTGAGCCACCACACTCGGGTCATTTTTTGACATCTTGTAGAGATGAGGTCTTGCCAAGGTGCCAAGGCTGGTCTTGAACCCAGGGAATCAGGCCATCACTCACCTAGGCCTCACAGAGCACCAGTATGACAGAGGTGAGCCCCTGCACCTGGCCTCCACACCCCTCTCAGGGCCTTACCTCACAGCCCGATCCCTTCTGATGACCTGGGACCGTGGAGAGGGTGGCAAGAATCATCTGCCAAGTCCTCTTGGGGGAGCC
>NW_007253261.1:0-831 GCF_000164805.1 Carlito syrichta
TATTGGTGTATACGAATGCAATGGTCATTTGAACATTTATTTGTACCCCAAGCCTTTGCCAAAGTCTTTATCAGTGAAAGCATGTTTTTGACTGATTCTTTTGAATTTTTGAGGTATAGGATCATATCATCAGTCAAGAGGGATAACTTCACTTCCTCTTTTCCTTAGAATACTTTCAACAAGATTGGTAACAGCTCCTCCTTTTGCATTTTGTGAAATTCTGCTCATAATCCATCTGACCCAGGGCTTTTTTTCTTGTAGGTAGTTTTCTTATGACAGAGTCAATTTCCTGGGTTGTTACTGGTCTATTTAGTGTCTCAATGTCTTCTTGTTTCAACCTTAGGAGGTTGTGTGATGTTTGAAACTCCTCCATTTCATTAGTTTATCAAGTTTGTTTCCATACAGTTATGCATAGTAATCTCTGACAATCTTTTGTATTTCTTGAGGTCAGCTGTGATTTGCTCTTTTATATTTCTGATTGTGTTTATTTGGATTTTTTCTCTCTTTTTCTTGGTCATTCTGGCTAGGGGTCCATCACTCTTATTAATTCTTTCAAAGAATCGGTTTTATGTTTTGTTGATTTTTCCTGATATTTTTGTTGGCTATGTCCTGTATTTGGGCTTTTACATTGGTGATCTGTATTCTTCTGTTAAAGTTAGGGTTTTGATGGTCTTGTGTTTCCAGCTCCCTTAGGTGTTTTGTAAGGCTGTTAACTTGTGATTTTTCCATTTTCTTTATGTGTGTTCAGAGAGATATAAATTCCCTTCTCAGAACTGTTTTCTTTGGCATCCCAGAGGTTTTGGTAAGATGTTTCTTCATTTTCATTTGTTT
>NW_007253261.1:1970-11442 GCF_000164805.1 Carlito syrichta
ACCCAGGCGGGTCTCGAGCCCGTGGGCTCAGGCAATTCACTCACCTCAGCCTCCCAAAGGCGCAGGATTACAGGCTGAGCCACCGAGCCCGGCTCCCCTCATAGGTTTTTATAAAGTTTTTTTTTTCTTTTAGCTTTGGCGTTGATGTATATGTGTTTCAAGTTTGCTGTTGCAATGTATTCTCTGTTTATTGTGTGTTCTGCTGTTCTCTTGGGAAGTGTGTAGTCATTCTTTTTAAATACCTTTTAAAGCATCTCCTGTAGAGTTGGTCTGGAAGCTGCACAATCTCTTAGGGATTGGATGTCTGAGAAGGATTTTATTTTCCATTATTGATGAATCTGAGCTTGGCTGGGTAGGAAATTTTTGGTTAAAATTGTTTATCTTTGAGGACTTTGAATATTGGTCCCTTCTAGCTTGTAGTGTTTCTGCTGATAGGTTTCCTGCTATTCTGATTGGTTTTCCACAGTAGGTCATCTGACCTTTCTCTCTTGCTGCCTTTAGGACTTTTTCATGTGTGCCTAATTTGTGTAGGCAAATTATTATGTGTCTAGGCATTGGTCTTCTCATTTGATGTATTGTGCGGGTTCTCTATCTCTTTTGTGGCTGGTCACATCTCTGGTGAGCTGAGGAATATTTTCTTGGATTACCTCCTGGAATGCTTGCTCTAAGGTGCTCTCCATTTCCCTTTCTTCTTCTGGGATATCAATCAGGCATAAGTTTAGCCTCTTGATATAATCACACATCTCTTGTAGGTTTTGTTCTTTCTTTCTGAGTTTTCTCTCTGTTTTTTACAGATTGAGTTAATTCCATTTTCTGGTCTTCAAGTTCTAAAATTCTGCTGCTTGATTGATTCTGCTATCCATGCTTGTTATCTTGCTATTTTCCTGGATTAAACTTTTTATGGCCAAAAGTTCTGTTACAAGTTCTTTCAGTGTTGCATCTTGACTTTCTTGAGTCTTATTCACTTTTTCCATCCATTCTCAATCCCTGTTTTATTCTGGGGCCAATCATTGGTGACTACCATTGTTTGGGCTCTGAGGTCTGATTTTTCAGGCATTTTCTCTTTGTTACAGTGGAAAATACCTGTGGCCTTCTGCTGGTTCTTCCTCATTTGTAACAGATCCATATCTCTTTAGTTCCAATATTCAGTGGCAATGGGAGAGGCTTTCACTTCTGATGTTTACTCAGCCCTCTGTTTTTCCCTGATCTAGAACATCTCTGGATGTTCTATTTTGAAAGAGAGCTGTGGGTGGGGAGCTTTTCTATCTCTTGCATTGAGAGTCGAATAATGTGGAGGATGGCATGTTCTCTTTTGCAGAGTTTGTTGAGGATCTTTATCATGAAGGGATGCTGAATATTATTGAATGCCTGCATCTATTATTGAGTCCCTGCATCTATTATTAATAATATTAATAATATTATTGAGTCCCTGCATCTATTGGGATGACAATATATTTTTCCCTTAATTCTGCTTATGTGGTGTATCACATTTTTGAATTTGCATATGTTGAACCCACAGTCACCTTTAAGTCCAGGATGGTATCAGGATAAACAACTAGGGATATTCCACTGCATTATGTTTTCTCAAAAATTAATCATAACAATGAAAGGACCAGTACGTAAAAGATATTTCATATTTGGAAAAGATAGAATGCTAGCAAGACTCTGCTCTATTTGCATCTTTGAATGCAGAAATAAAAAGTTAAATTGACAGATTTTTTTTCTGAGATTGCTAAGTTAACTTAGGCATGTTAAAAGTTTGGTAAAATCTGTGGAGAAATACCTAAGTGCTTTCATAATATTATGTTATTCCTAAAATCCTAGGTATTAATCTGCATGAAAATCAGACATTGTGTATATTACATGATCTGTTAGGTCTCATTTTTGATTCCTGAATGTGAGATACTATAAAAAAAAAGTTGACAACTCTAGTCATGAAAACTGGACCCTGTTAAGGTGCAGTACTTTGTGAAGAATTTACCACTTCATGAATTATTACATAAAAGTTCATCAAACCTTTACAGGAAAAGGAGGAAATCTGTGCAGTGTTTATGAATGTGGGAACATGAGAAAGTTTAGGGGGAACACTTTGCCATACAAGGGGTCTTCTCTTGTTTTAAATGGAGTCTGTGGGGGCAGTCTGTATGGTCAAGTACATGAATCACTCCCTCATTCCTCAGTATTCAAATCTACTTTTCTGTGCTCAATTTAAGCAGGGGTTTCTAATTACATTTGCCCATAAGTGTCAGATGTGGTATTGTCACAGGAGGGTATCATCTGAAATAAGGATTAATGGAGAGAAAAGTCTTATGACTTGTGTTTAGGTGCATTGTTGTCGGGTGTGGGCTACAAAGACACTGCTCTCAACAGTCCCCACAATGGCTATGTCACAAGGTTGGTCCTGATGCAGCCACAGCTGCAGTTCACAGAGCTGGCTGATAGTTGTACTTTGGTGTCTTTTGCTTAGATGTTTGTGGCCATGATCCTTTTCTGCTCACTCTCCAGTCATATCTACTGGGTCAACGGGTTTGTTCCAGTTATTTTGTAGGAGGCATTTGTTTGTAGCAATACTTCAGAATGTCTTTAGAGTTTCCACCCTCACTACATAAGCCACTGTCTGATGACCACACACTTCTTGTATCCTTCATGTGTGTCTTTATCAGAGGAGGTGTGAACAATCCTAGTTAACTTGTAGTTCCTCTCATTGTGATGTTGCTGGGGTTGCTTATGAAGATGGACCTTTTATCTTTGGTCCCATAAACATTCCTTCCATTTATTTTACAGTTTGATACTATAGCAAGTATAGCAGACTCTTTTAAGTATCTCACTGAACTCTCAAATGCACTAGATCAACTAGAAAAATTGATCCCTATTTACAGGTAAGGAAATTGAGGCTTGCAGAGCTCTTAGTTTTTTTAATTTCACAAAAGTTTCTGGCATATTTTGAATCTTAACAGGAAACTTTACTTGTAAGGTGTATTCTGCTTTGTGTCTCTCTGCCAGTAACCTCAAGGCTACATGTCCCATTCAGAGTCCATATTCCACTTGATGATAGCAAACTTGCACAAACAGGCTTTTGGTGGGGAAGAGAGATAGCTGGAGCTTGGCCATATATGTCCTCTGGCTTAGCCGTAGAAAGGTTAAGCTTAACGAGTGAGTTGGAGCAGTAGTAAATCCTGACCAGCATTCACCTGGAAGATGTCTTCACATTAAATAATCAACTAATCTTTTTGTAGGTTCAGTTTCTTTGTCTTAATGTCTCCTCTGGGCTTTCTCTTGCAGGTTGTGCTATGCACTGACATATGAAACAAATATCAATGAAGATAATGCATTACCATGCTACCAAATGGTGACAGCATTCATTTTCTCTTCTTGTGTTGACTATAAAAGGAATATATACTGTAAAAACAATAAAATTGTATATACCTTTATAAAGTGAAAGTCTCCCCCTCAACTCACTCCTTTCATAGAAGGAACTACTGTTAGCAGGTTTGCATTTGTTCTTCTGAGCATTTCTATACAATTTACAAATACATATTTCTATACAACTTAAATATTTTTTAAAATGTAAAAACATTAGATCATTCCACATTGTTTTTATTTCTCAGGCAACATATTATTGACATCTTTCCACATCAGTGCACATAATTCTTACTAAGTTTTTGATGTCTAAAATTTATTCCAAAAATGGATATTTTGTGCTTTAACTGTTCTTTCTTTGTTAGAAATTTACATTTCTTATAGCTTCATTATTATAAATAATGCTGCAGTAAGACCCTCATATGTAATTTATTATTACAAAATTTAACTGCTCAGATTGTCTTGATTTCTTATAGTTGGAGACTATGTCAAATTTTTCATATTTTAATGGGAATTACTGGTTTATAGGAAAATTAATTTATCAATGGATAAAGACACTTATGAAGAATCTGAACTTCGAAGTCATCCATCTGAGTGTTATGGCAGAGAAATCATGAAATTTAGTAAGTTCTATGCTCCCTCCATTAGTTTCTAACAAGTCAGTATTTCTGTATCAACTTAAATTTAAGTGTTTGCATTGCCTTTACTCTTTTTGTTCAGAAAAAAAGTATAACCTTGCCGGGCTCAGTGGCACAGCCTGTAATCTCAACACTTTGGGAGGTTGAGGTGAGTGGATTGCCTGAGCCCACGGATTCAAGACCCACCTGGGCAACTTGATGAACCCTCACCTCTACAATAAATTAGCTGGGCATGGTAGAGTTCGCCTGTAGTTCTGGCTACTTGGGAGGCTGAGATGGAAGGATTACTTGATCCCAGCAGGTCAAGGCTGCAGTGGCCAGAAGTGGCCATTGCACTCCAGTCTGGGAGACAGAGTGAGACTCCTACTCAAAAAACAAAAAAGTATGACTTTTTCTTGACTTTAAAACTTCTGACTGAAGGGGTTATTGTTTGGGCTTCGGAGAGGATAATGTATTTCTGTTGTATCATTTCTCTTCACTGTAGGCTGCATTGGATAAATATCATGGAATTGGACATGGTACATTAGATATAAATTCTTGGGTCAAGATTTAGAAGTAACAAACCAAAGATAGGAGTCTACTGCTATGATTTTCAACAAAGAATTTACTTTGATTTCCAAAGTCTTTGTGATTCATAGTAGAAATTCACTCATGTGTAAAGAGGTGTGGCTCTCCTGCCAGTGTCTGTCTTGGGCATCAGTAGTTAAATCTGCCACATTTGTATTGGTTTTGGTTGACTTCCTGAGGACTTTTGTCCAATGTCTTTGACCTAGGAAAATTTTGAGTCTAAAACATCAGTGATTATTAGCATTTAATGCTAGGAATGCCCATTAAGGAGTGTTTGATTTGGTAAACAAAAGGGAGCTTAAGCAGAGAAAAATAATTTATGCTATGTATAATTTTTTTTAAGTTGTCCAATTTTCAAATATAACTTTTTTACACACTGTAGGCTGTATGGTCAAGGAAGGTCCCCCCCAAAAAAACCTGGAATTTATTTATAAAAGATTGTGCATTTATTCTTACATGTTTAAACGTCTGTCTCCTTAAATACACTCCATTTGGTACAATATACCTATTGAAACACTTTTTCCACTGCACAACAGTTTTTGAACTTGTCAATTTTAATGCCTTTTAGTGTTTATACCCTTTTTTGTTTTACCTCTTCCATACTGGCAAAACATTTCTTTTGAGGACTTTTTTTCATCTGGGGAAACAAAAAAGTCACCTGGGGCAAGATCACATGTATAGGGAGGATGTGGCATGGGGGTCATGCTGTTTTTGGTCAAAAACTGCTAAACACCCAGTGCTTGGTGTGGGGTTTGTTCTTGTAAATCACTCATCATGAAATGAGCAAATATGTTGAAATAATCTCCAAAACTACTTCGTTGAAGCCTAACATAGCCTCTTACAACAATACCTAAAGAGGATTGTTCAGTAAGATGAGTACTATTATTCAGGTTCACGATTACAACTTTTCCAGATAATGATAAAGAAATTATCCTTAGTAGTGTCTTGTTGTTTTAAGTGCTGTTCATATAGTACCTGATTTAATGCTCACACCAACCCTATGAGAAAGCCACAGAGTGTATATAAGCTATCAAAGTCACTCTGCTGGTGTATCTGAGATTTGATCTCACGCCAGCCTGGTTCCTAAGTTATTTTTATTCTATTGCTTCTGGATCAGGGAAGGCTCTGCAGATACTATAAATTATTAAAAGAAAAATAATTTGAAAGAGGTTTATTTCTGTCAATAAGGCTGATAAGGACCAGTTAAAAACAGCTAAAGCTTCTGGAATGTATATCAATAACCATTTAAAAAATACACCAATGAGCTACAAAATAATTAAGAGCTATCAAAGGCAAAAAAATTTTTTTTAAAAAAGAAGTGGAAACCCAAAGACGAAATTAGGGTGCTGATGCCACTTTTAACCCTTAATAAATCTGCCAAATGTTGAACTAAATCTTGCTTTTCACAGTCTGGGTTGAGGATGGAGCACTAGAAAAGCAGACAAGTTTTAGGGCCCAGCCAAGGTGGAAGGGCTAAGAGATTACCTCATAAAGTGGGCCTCCAAAGATAGACTCAGTGTAAAGATAAACTGTGAATAAAGCTGTCTGCCTCCTTCTACACACTGCCTACTATGCCCACATTCCTGGGAACAGCAGGGGAGATTGTCTGTTCTGAGAAATAACATCTCTCCTTAGAGAGAGACAGAGAGTGTGTGTGTATATATATAAAGAACAGATGGGATGAAGAGAAAACAATAGCAAGGTGACTCAGCCATATTACAAATCACATTAAATTTAAATAATATCAACACCCCAATTAGAAGATAGAGAGGTTGTCATATAGTATTAAAAAAGATTCAACTGTATCCTTCCTATAAGAAATGTCTTTTTTAAAAAAAATTTAAAGATATGGGGTATAATTCAGGATTAGGTAGATAAGTGCTCATCATATAGGTAAAGTTTGGGCCTTCTGTTGATCCCTACTTCACCTGGGTTGAGATCAGATACCCTTATTGATGTTATGTGTCACTTCCTTCTCTCCACTGGCAGCATCCCTCTACTGCCAAACACTTTCCTATAGTGTTATGATAAAAGTTCAGGGTCCACTTATATGTGAGAACATGTGGTACTCATTTCTTTTTTTCTGTGACAGATCATTGAGTATGATAGATTATAAATTCGTTAAAGTTGCTGTGAAGTCCACAATTTTGTCTTTCTTTATGGCTGCATAATATCCCACCGTGTATATGTACCACATTGTTAAAATTGTTTACTTTTGATGGTAAGCACGGTTGGTTCCATGGTTTTGCTATTGTGACTAATGCTGCAATATACATGCACATACAGGTATCTTTTTCACAGAAAGATTTGAGTCCCTCTAGGTATATTCTCAGAAGGGAGCTTGCTGGATTGTATGGAAGGTCAATTTTTGATCTTTGAGGAATTGCCACACTGTTTTTCACGAGGTTGTATTAGTTTACACTCCCACCAACAGTGTAGAAGCCTTCCCTTTCCACTGCATCCTCTCCAGCACCTGTTTTTCAAGTTATTGTTGATAGTCATCCTGATTGTAGTTAGGTGGTATCTCAGTGTGGGTTTAATTTGCATTTATTTGATAATTAGTAAAACTGAGCTTTTTTAAATATATCTCTTGGCTGCTAGCATGTCTTCTTCTGAGAAGGGTCTATTCATATCTTTTGTCCACTTTTTAATTAGGTTGCTTTTTCCCCTCTTGGCAAGTTTGAGTTCCTTGTAGATCTTGGATGTTAGCCCTTTTTCAGATATATAATTGATATTTTTTCCCATTCAGTGATCTGTCTCCCCACTCTCTTGATGATTTCATTTGCTTTGAAGAAGCTTTTCAGTTTGATGAGGTCCCAATTGTCTATCTTTTCTCTTATGGCATGGGCATCTGGGGTTATGATCAGGAATTTGTTGCTTAGTGGTGTCTCCTGCGTTTTCTAAGATTCTTATAGTTTGAAATTTTACATTTAGGTTTTTGATCCATCTAGAGTTAGTTTTTGTGTATGGTGATAGTAGGGGTCCTGTTTCAATTTTCTGCATGTGGTCAGCCAGTTTTCCCAGCACCATTTACTGAATAGGTTCTCCTCTCCCCAGTGAATGTTGGTGGAGGTTTTTCCGAAGATGAGTTGGTTGAGAAATTGAGGTTTTGCTTCTGGAATCTCTCTCCTGTTCCTGGTCTATAAGCTTGTTCTTATATGGATACTGGGTTGTTTTTTTTTTGGCGGGGAGGCTTTTTATTATTTTTTTTAATTTAATTTTTAAAATTTGAATATGTGGGGTACTATTCAGGGTTAGGTATACAAATGTTCATTATGCAAGTACCCTTGTTGATGAGGTGTGCAGCAGTTTCCCACTGCTGCCAGGCTGTTATGATTATCATAGCCTTACAGTAAAGCTTTAAGTCTGAGAATGCGATATCTCCCACTTTGTTGCTTTTGCTAAGGATTGTTTTGACTCTTTGTGATGGTCTTTTATGTTTCCACATGAATTCTGTAATATCATTTCGAGGTCTGAGAAGAATGATGTTGGTAATTTAATGGGGATTGCCTTGAATCTGTAGATTGCCTTGGGTAGGATGGACATATTAACAATATTGATTCTTCCATCCCATGAGCATGGAGTATTTTTCCACTTGTTTGTGTCTTCTTTGATTTCTTTGCGCAGTGTTCTGTAGGTTTTGTTGTAGAGGTCTTTCACTTCTCTGGTTAGGAAGATGCCAAAGTATTAACTTATTTTTGTGGCTAATGTGAATAGGATTTTGCTTTTTGTTTCTCTGCCTGTTTGTTGTTGATATACAAGAATGTGACTGTTTTAACATGGTGATTTTGTACCCTGAGACTTTGGAAAGTTGCTTATCAGTGAAAGGAGGTTTTTGACAGATCCTCTTGGGTTTTCAAGTTATAGGATCATCATGTCATCAGCAAAGAGGGTAACCTAACTTCCTCCTTTCCTATTTGGATACACCTGTTTTCCTTCTCTTGCCTGATTGCTCTAGCTAGGACTTCCAATACTATGTTGAACAGGAAGAATGAGAGTGGGCAGTCTTATCTTGTTCTGGTTTTCAGGGGAAATTCTTCCAACTTATGTCCATTTAGCAATGTTAGCTGTGGGTTTCTTGTAGATGGCTCTCACTATTTTGAGGTATGTTCCATGTGTGCCCAGGTGTTTAAGGGTTTTTATCAATAACGGAGGCTGGGTTGTTTCATAAGCTTTTTCTGCATGTAATGATAAAATTATGCAGTTCTTGTTTTTACATTTGTTGCTATTTTTAATTACATTTATGGCCTTGTGGATGCTGAATCAGCCCTGTATCGCAGGGAAGAAGCATACTTGGTCATGGTGGATGATTTTTGAGATGTGTTGTTCGGTCTGATTTATTAGAATCTTGTTGAGAATTTTTGCATCTATTTTCACCAGGGATATTGGCATGTAGTTCTCTTTCTTTGTGGATCTTTACTGGTTTGAGTATCAATGTGATGTTAACTTCATAAAACCATTTAAGGAGAATTCCATCTTTCTCAATTACTTGGAATACTTTCAATAGGATTAGTATTTGCTCCTCCTTGTATGTTTTGTAGAATTCTGCTGGAAATCTGTCTGGTCCAGGGCTTTTTTTTTGGTAGGTAGCTTTCTTATGATGTAGTTAATTTCTTGGGTTTTTATTGGTCAATTTAAGATCTCAATGTCTTCTTGTTTCAAACTTGGAAGGTTGTGTGATGTCAGAAAGCCCTCCATTTCATTGAGTTTGTTTCCATATAGGTGTACATAGTAACCTTTGATAATCTTTTGTATTTTGGGAGGAGGGTAAGTTGTTGACTTGATCTTTTGTATTTCTTGTTGTGTTTGTTTGGGCTTTGTCTTTTTCTTGGTCTATCTGGCTAGGCGTCCATCATCTTTATTCTTTCAAAGAACCAGCTTTTTGTTTCATTTATTTTTTTCTATGT
>NW_007253262.1:0-1178 GCF_000164805.1 Carlito syrichta
TCCTTGGCTTCTGGAGGAAAACCTCCCTAGCTTGAACTCAAATGAGTACTTGAATGAGAAGGCCCAAATGTTCCAGATGTGCTCTTCTGGGAAGAATATTCTGATTCCAGTGCACACAGTTCTGCTGGGGAATTCCTGCCTCTTGGGACAGATACAACCATGCTCCCGGATCCAACCCCAGGCTTCTCTTTGCAGCTGGAAAAGTCCACCAAGGAAATGCTGGAGTGTCCAGCTCTCCAGGCTTGCTGAGGTTGCTGATGCTAGAGGAGGAGATGTAGGGCACCAAGCTGTCAGATATTTCCCCTTGAGCTCTTCCCCACCCAGAGCTGTCAGTCACAGCCCCTGCCATGCACAAGGTTGATTACACTGCTACTGCTGTTGCCACATACCCTGCAACTGTCCTGAGATAGAGGTGAGCTGCTCCACAAACCCAATGTCCCTGCATGTTGATTCAGAAAGATCTAGGCCCCTTGGGGAAATACGTTGGGCATAAAAAAAACAACATCTGGGAGGACAAGACAGAGGCTCTAAAAGATAGACCAGAACCATGGCAAATTTATGTGCTACCCAATCTCTCTCTCTTTTTTTCCCCTCATCTGTTGGGAAGACCACAGACTACCTGCCTCTGATCACTTGCACTTTGCACATCTCAGTTCCTCCTATCACAACTGACTTTGCCCACCTGACTGCTGGCTCTCCTATGCTGCCTATCCCTCTGCTACTAGTCCCATATCCTTCTCCTTCACATCTCACTCTAGCAGAAGGAAGTCCACTCTGTGTAGATTCTTATCTTTCTTTTTCCTTCAGTACCCCTCATTCAGTCCATTTGACCATGATCCCTGTTACTCCTGGCAAGTCAATTCCACAGGCATCATTTATAGCATCTCAACTAACACATCTGCTCACTTGATCTTGCAGCCCACTTTAAAAACTGGGGTCATTTACATTGACAGTACCCCTTTTCTAAGGCTGAAACTTTCACTTCCACCTCAGATTTAGGATGAGTAGACTCCCATTTTCCCCAAATCAAATTTATATACAGTGCTGTGGCACTCTTAGAAGTCACCAGACTGCATCTGCTCACCTACATTTATTTCTCCAATCCCACTCCAACTTGTAACCATCCCTTTGACTGGAAAACTACCGGGTTAGCCCAAATTTAGGACACCCATGGGCAA
>NW_007253262.1:2253-3639 GCF_000164805.1 Carlito syrichta
AAGACAGCATTCAAGAAACTCCTCCAGAAAAGAAACTAAGAAACCTGGATGACACAAGCTCTGGGCCAGATCTCCCTAAACTTGAGACTGGGAGGATGGTCACTGCTGTTTATAGGTGTTCCTCCTCCCTTACAGATATGACTTGATGGTTTCTTATCTTTCCCAGATGCGATGTATATAAAACTTAGTTCTTGTTCATGTGACTCTGTTCACATGTCTTTGGTCTTAGACTCAACTGTGGATTAAGAATTGGCATGGATGAGGGCTGATGCGTTTTGAGTCAGACTTTATACAAAATATTCTGTGTTCCAGGGACTAAGAAGTGAAAATAGCTACCTTTATGACTTCACCTGTTGAGACTGGATATCTCTGTGTGAAATCAGTGTCAGAAATGACAAATTAGAGTAACCAAAGACAAAATCCAAAGCCCCAACCAACAAAAGAGAATACCCCTTTTGGCTACGGGAACCTCAAAGAAACCTGAAACACTAAACTTCAGGCCATGACAGGAGAAGTGTTGAACACAACTCCTTATATGCCCTCACTTTGAGTTGAGGCTCAACTGTTTGGCGATAAAATTAAAATACAGATCATAAGACTGACAAAACAGTCTTTTTTTGGGGGGCAATAAGATATCAAATTTCAGACTGACTCAGTATACTATCACCTGCTCTCTGAGGGTTGCCACCAGTGAGATAACATCTACAAAACAAGGGCCTTGGCTTCCACAGCCCTGTTATTTTTGTGTAAGCATTCCTTTCTACTGACATCTTAAATCTTTAGACAAAGATTAACTCTTTGAATCAACTGCGAATCAGAAAGCTTTGAATCCATGTATAGCTTTCAAGTCCCTACATCAATATGTCCCTCCTGTTTTGGACCAACTCCATATGTGTTTTGCATGTATTGACTTATATATATCTTTGCCCATAACTTCTTACTCCCTAAAATGTATCAAAACCAACTCTGATGTGAGTGCCTCAGGCACGCTTTCTCAGGATCTCTTGAGACTGCTGTACTCTGGGCCATGGTCACTTATACTGACTCACAATAAACCTCTTTATGTATTTTACTCTGTTGGGCTTTTTCATCAACACCATAAGGAAATGAGGTTCAGATGGGGAAAAGACCATGTGACCCACTGTTGCCTCTTCCCTCTATTTTCTTTCCCAGTTCTTCTACTCTTTTAACCTCATTGGAGACTGCATCATCCCTGATGTGTGTCAGGAAACCGTACTTGCTAATTTAATTGTTTAAATGTTTTATTGTCTTTTTCAACTTTACTTAGGCCAATCATGCTCACAGATTTCCCATTTCTACCAGAGTGGCTGCACTTGACATCTAACTTCTTGCATTTCTGACAACCACGTTTGCTTTCATTTATTT
>NW_007253262.1:4071-5493 GCF_000164805.1 Carlito syrichta
GGTGCCCAGAAAGATCCCAGGAATTGATGTGTGGTAGGGCTTCAGGAAGACCAGATACATGGCAGTCAGTACAGCTTTCCTTCATCAGCCACACCAGACCCTTGTCAGATGCTCTTCAAATGAGTTTTTTTTTTTCACAGCACCAAGGTGTGAATATTATCTATACATGTGAAATTTCATTTTGCATGTCTCATTTAACCAGAGACTCCCAGCATGCCTTCAATGTCTAAACTCTATGGTTTCAAGGTGGAGAGAGGCTGAAGGACAGTGATTAAGGATTTTCTTTTATCTTACCCAGATAGAAAGTATTAGGACCAGGATAGAAAACCAGGTCTAGCAACTATACAACTTCTCCCTTTGAACTTGATGCAGCAGTGCTTGCATTAAAGAGAATCACAGAAGTGTAGTATGTGTCCCTTGTAGGAATGTTATTTGGTTGGAGGTAGTTTTCACATACAACAGTTAATCAGCATATACAGTACACTCTACCACTCCTTTCTCCAATCAGAAAAGTGATGTTTTGTGCTGAATTATTAAAACAAAATAGTTCACAAAAGGATTTAATGATCTCAATAATAATTTTTTGAAGTATTCTTGACCATCTATTAATGGTACAAGAGAGAGCTCTCATATCCCTTGAAACACTGGTTTCACTGTGATAATATGCTAAACTCAATATCAGTTTCTACTAATACTTTATAATTATAAAATTTTTACATTTTCTAGTAAAGTTTATGACTATTATAGAATAAGGGTAAATAGCAGCTTCTTAATTATAGTGCTGTATTAACATATACAGTCAAAATCAATTATACATATGTATGTATATATAATCAATGTTATGTATATAACCATATTAGACTTTGAAATATACTTTATGCATTTGCATAGGACAAATGAGAATGAAGCAACAGGTTAACTTTAAAGAGTTATAATGAGACAAGAAGTAGCCACATGTACTCTAGATTTTTTCTAACACATATTTTTTCTTTTTAGTAATTTTGCATGTCCATATAGCTCAGTGTCTTAAGGAGTAAGGAGAAGGCAGTTGAGAATAAGTGGAAAGTGTTAGCCCCATTATGATAAGTGTGAACTCTGTGAGATTTTTGAAAACAACTTTTTGAGAAAACTTTTGAGATTCATGAATACTTGTTAATATAAACTGAGGTTATTTAGTAATAGACATGGAAATTTTTTGAGTTTAAAAATATATGGTAACTTTTGAGATTCTTTACCTGCAATTCTGTAGTTGCTAAAGTACATCTTGCTAACTAGGTAATTACTTAGAAATAGACATGAATATATTTTCTGATCTAGAATGAGTAATAGGGACTATACTTACCTTCTTTTTTTCAGATTAAGTTTATTTATTTATTTTTTAATCAATATTTTTTATTATGGTTTTGTGGGGTACAGTTAAGG
>NW_007253263.1:0-2663 GCF_000164805.1 Carlito syrichta
AAGATCACCCAGCAAGTCAGTGTCCAAACAAAGGTGGTGGGCAGGGAAGATCTGGAGATCTGTGAGCTATGCTTCTTACTGGGGTGCCGGTGTGGTGGGGAGCACTTCCTGGGGACTCAGTGGGATTCTGGGGTACACAGCATCTTAGCATCAGGAAGGACCCTATGGAGTGTGTGTATTCAGCTCCATCCACCATGTTGTGTGGACCGGCAAGTGTCTAGTGCTATGCTGACCCCTAGGACCACAGAGTTGAAGAGGACAGAGGTGCTGCCTGCCTGCAGAGGGCTCCCCACAGATGTCTCTGTCAAGTGTCCTGCTGAATGTTTCCCAGGCTGCAGCCCAACCAGCCTGCACCGAAAGGCCACAGAAGCATTTGTAAAGTTTGGCCCCACAGAAACCATGTGCTGGATCCCTGGGTGATAGATGTGAGTGCTGAGACCTGGAAGGGGCTGTGACCTTCCTGCGGACACACAGTGAAGCCATGGCAGAGCCAGGCCTGGAGGCCAAGGTTCTCCAACTTGCAGACATGGGTACGGGCCCTGCGCCTGCAAGGGGGCCTCCTGCCTTCTGATTCAGGCTGCTCCATTCTCCAGATAACCCCCAGGCAATACCTGGGTCTGAACTTCTTACCTTCTCTTGGATCCAACTCAGATAATTTATCTCATCAGCCAGCATAGGTGCATCTCTTCTTCTTGATTAAAACCTGATTGATTTTCCCTGATTGTCCTTTCAGAGATTCTGATGTTTTCTTTTTCCCACCCCATCTCTGGCTTTTCTGCCACCATCTTGTTCTCTTTCTTTTTAGCGAATCCTTTTGTGCAATGTCATCAAAGGTTGGGAAAGGCCTTCTCTCTAGACCCACCTCTCCCAAGAGCTTTCCCAAGGGTCTCCCCTATGCTGCCCTTGACCTGCCCTCCCCTCCTTCTCCATTAGAGCCATACACCTTTACCAGGTGCAGGGTTTCCCAGCTAACTCGTCACTAAATGGTCTTTAGCATGCTTTCTAAAAATCAGAGGAGTTTGTGTTTGTAGAAACATCTAGGGTTTAAGAGGGGTAGGGACATTCTTGGAACTAAAGAAAGCAGAGTCACAGAGGGGAACAGCTGAAGCTTTAGAACTGGTGTGGAGGTTTGAGCTTGGCATGTAGGAAGCAAAAGCTGATGGTGGGGTCTCCTGGAGCCTGGTTTCTGTGGTTCACCCAGGCCAAGGTTGAGGAGTCACTGGTCATAGGAGAGGCTAACAAACTTTTCAGTCTATTTGAGGAATAGAATAGTGACCATTTTTATATACTCAGTTAAGCTCTTTTAATTATTGAAAAAAACATACTTATTTGAGCCTGCCTTTTTGTATGTGTATAAAACAGACCTTTGACATTCATGGAGGACTCATGAAGCAATGTCTGTGATACATGAATATCTCACAACCAGGCTTCTCCTGCTTTGATGTGTGTGTGGCCACTTGGGGATCTTATTAAAATGCAGATTCTGAGCCAGCAGCTCTGGGATGGCACCTGAGATTCTGCATTTCTGAGAAGCTCTTAGTTGGTGCTGGCATTTATGGTCCTACTGTCTGAGTAGCAAAGCATCAAACTAAACCTTAATGTTCATCTCCTAGAAAATGGGGTTTGTAGTGCCCACCTCACAGTGTGGTGCGAATTGAAAGATGCTGTTTATTAAATGAGAGCCCCAAGCTCTCATTTAATGCCTGGGCTTGCCCCATTTTGGAAGTGTGTACTACAAATTCTTGCCACCTCAGCAAAATGACACGTCACCACCTGTCAGGTACCTTCAGACTTACTCTTTAAAAGCTAGAATCACAAAAAGCCAATCTATGAATGCAAGAGTCTAGTCTCTCATGCGTATCTGTCCTCATATCAGATCCATATCTGATTTATTAATTCACTGGCCAGTAGAAGGAGCCTCAGAGTTGAGACACCTGAGGAGGGTGTGTGAAGTAATGATTTTTACAGTCTGACAAGATGACACAGCTCTTCATCCATCTCTGATATGTGTGTCAAAGAAAGAAAGCAAGTGTTCATAGCTTGTGCCAGCCCAAGTGCAAGCAGGACTATGAAGACTAGAGAGATGGAGAGTTAGCCCGAGACCTCTCTGAGGAGATGGAAGCTCTGGGCCCTACCCAGTAGAACGCAGAGCTACAGTGCAGCTGGGCCCATCTCCTTGAGGTGACTTGTTTTTGCAGGCTGTGGAGCAGTGTCCAAAGGCACTTTCTCTCAGCCTTCAGCCCCTGCTCATTGAACTTTTATCAAGGAGTAGTCTAGCCCAGTGCTGTCCTGTAGAACTCCCTGCAGACAGGGACAAATGGCTGTCCTGGTGGAAATGCCCTATCTCTGTGCTGTCCAATATGGTAGCCATTAGCTACTTGTGGCCATTGAGCCCTCACAGTGTAGTCAGGACAACTGAAAAAGTCAATTTTTAATTCGGTTAATTTTAATTCAAGCAGTCACATATGGGTAGTGACTATCATATTGGATAGTGCAGGTCCAGATGAAGGAACAATCCATTCAATCTTACTTACCTCTACTTCCCCTGTATGCATTGATACCAACATCCTGGGGGGACTCAGAGAGAGGCAGCTATGAGCCAGAGGAGAGGGAGAGGAGAAAGACCTGTGGATACCTAAGGTGACCTTCACAACCAAGCCCAG
>NW_007253263.1:3476-4434 GCF_000164805.1 Carlito syrichta
GTGGGGAGGGGGGCACATGCTGCCACCACCACTGGAGGAGAGTGGAGAGCCAGCCTGTACCTCCCAACCCTGTCCCTCTTCCCCAGCTGTTGCATGTTGGCATCTGTGTGTCCTGTGAGTTCTCTGCAGCCTTGTGGCCAAGGGCTGGGCGGGCAGGGTGTGGGGATGGAGCTGTGGCCATTGTGGGAGCATCCGGGGATTTGGCTCATGCAGACAGGGAAGCAGTTCATAGTCTCTGCCACTGCTGCCTCCTGTGTGGCCTTCACCCCAGTCCCCTACTTCTCTGGGCCTCACTCTTTGCAACTACAGAATTATGTCTAAGTGTCTTAAAGCTTTAGTTCATAGACTGTCCCCCTGCACGGGCCAGGGACAGGGTAGGAAACCTCATTCCAATGTTATAGCACTTCGTGTGTGAGATGACATTAATTCACTTAATCCCCACAACAACCCTATAGGATGGATCTTTGCAGTATCCCCATTTTACAGGTGAGAAAACTGAAGCACAGAGAGATGAAGTGACTCAATCAAGGGCACTTAATTGGCAGAGCTAGGATCTGAACTCAGGGAATCTTAAGCACTATGTCACAAAGCGTCTGACTGGAATATTAACCTCAACTTGGACATCCCTTTCAGTGAGGGCACCACTGCCCCTCTGGCAGCCCACTGTAATCTGGGCAGCCTGTTGGAAGCTCTTTTTGATATTTTAAGACTTTTCTGCCCATTGATGGCTCCTCAGGGTGGGAGGACAGAGGCCTAGGCCCTGTGTCACTGTTTCTCTGACTTAATCAAATCATGGTATAAGGCTCATATCATATATCCCATTCCAAGGCCTTGGACTGTGCTGTGCAATGCCCTCACTAGCATCCCCACACCTATCCTATAGCTAAGGCAGGTCACTGTTGCCCACATTCTTATCTAATGCCACCACAGAAGCTGGAGAGGTTTGGCCTCTTGGTTT
>NW_007253263.1:5327-10125 GCF_000164805.1 Carlito syrichta
TCAGGGGGCCCCTTTTCTAGGCTGAGCTTCCTCCACCTGAAGGTCTCCTCAGGTTACTCCTCCTTCTTCCTATGCTTCTCTTTCACCTCTTCCCCTTTCTCCTTGCTTTTCCTCTCTCAGTAGAAGCTAGAAGCCAAGGGCCTCACACAGGCTCCGTGGTTTGGCTTCTCTCAAAATACAGAGCTCTTGCGGTTGACAGAACATTCTCTCCCAGAAAGGCCAGATGGGGGAGAGGGAAGGATGCATGGTGTAATTGTCCCAAATCAAACCCCACCCACATGCCTGCTGACCATTCCATGGGAACTGAGCTCTGCCAGAGAGGATGAGGCCAGTCCTCCAGAAAAGCTAGGTTGGTGTGGCCCAGGGAGCCTATTGTATCTGCAGGGCAGGGCTGGGCTCTCTGGGGAAGCCCACAGGGCACCAGTATTGCTTGGGTGGGCAGAGATGGTCCCCATAGAGCAGGGCTCACAATTGCACACACTCTTGGTATCCTAACCATGGGCTTCTGTGTCCCCGCACCCTCAGAAACAGAGCTCCACCCCACTGTCTGCCTAGGGGAGCTGCCTCAGAAGGCATGCAATTTTTGGCCCTTTCTCCCCTGTCTGTCCCACCTCAGAGCATTCTCCTCTGCCTTTGACTCAGTTTCCCAGACAGCAACCTCATCTTGCCCAGTTGAAAGTTGCTTATGCCCAGAATCTATAAGTCCTTCCTAGAATCCCTCTTCAGTCTTCTGTGGCCACACTCCCTCCCGTCATCAACACCACTCTTAGTAAGTGTCCCTGGCTAGCCCCAGACTCAGACAAGCAAGTCTAAGCTGGTGATGTCTCTGGGCCCCTTGGGGGCTGCTCTTCTCCAGGCATGTGGAGCTTCCTTCAGCAAAAGAATATTTGCTTCACTCAAGGTCCCAGCACTTACCCAACCCTTGTGAACCCCACCCCTAGGTTTTGCCCTGACTTTGCCTTCCCAAGCGTTTTGCACATCACGTACGGGGTCCCTGTAAATTACATGCACATTTTGAGTGGTTCTGCAGAATCCTGATGGGGCGCCTGAAGACCAGGGCTGTCTCCCACAATATTTGAGGGTGTCCTGGCACCCCAGGCTCTTGTGGCCACTATCTCTCCCAGGCCACTTGCTCTGGGAGAAGGGTGTTAAGGGGCTGTGGACAGGGGCATTAGCTCTGGGAGACAGTGAGGGGTTGGGGCCAAGTTCTGTGCTGACCATGACCTTGGCCCCAAGTCTCAGCAGCAGCCCCAGAGCAGATGTCTTGCTTTCTCCCGACAGAAGGCTGGCCTGGTCCACCCTGCTGCTTATCCCACTATTCGGCATCCACTACACAGTGTTCGCCTTCTCCCCAGAGAACATCAGCAAGAGGGAGCGACTTGTGTTTGAACTGGGGCTGGACTCTTTTCAGGTAGGCACGGTGTGATGGATGGCAGAGTGCATAGGGAGCTGGGGCCCCACTGTCCCTGCTGCTGGTTCCTAGAGAGAGCTCCACCTGAGCACACAGATACTTGAGGTGGGGAAGGAATGAGTGCACTAGGGAATAATGACTGCGTGCCTGAAGGAAGGAGTAGAGGCAGCTATAAACAGTGAAGTGTGTAAACAGTGAAGAGTGAAAGGTGAATCACAAGGGATTAGCAGACAGGATGAAGGAAGGGCAGCTCCCCCACACCCCTACCCCCTGAGCCAGTTATTTGAGTTAGGATTTGATTTTGACAGTCAGAAAGTTACTCTGTGCATTGGATTTGACTCTCCCCAACCTCCACTTTAATCCAAGGCCATCTTTATCTGATTCAGGTTCTTAGCCTGGAAAGGCTGGGAGATGAGACAATTGAAGCCCAGGACTCCTTGTCCTGTGTTCATTGAGGAAATCTGGGGGCTTGAGTGGTCCTTCCTCTGGCACCTTCAGGTGACAGCACAGGGCACAGGGATTGTGAGGAACTGATTTGTAGCATTTGGGAAAATTCTGTTGCTTTGTTTGTATAGATGTGAAGAATATATGCAGAGTAGCTAAATACATACTCTGTGCCAAATGCTCACTCTGCGTGGTGTTTTGCATTGCTGTTTACAGGAGTATCTGGCAGAGTGGGAGAAGGTGGTGGACAAAGACGACGTAGGTCTGTTTTGTCCTAAGTGCATCCTACAGCCTGGTTGGGAGCTCAGAGAACATTCTAGGGCATCCAGGGAAGCTTCTTGCAGAAAGTGGGATAAAGCTGGCCTTTGGGAATGGGATCATTTTGACCAAAAGAATGGAAGATTCAAAGCCAAGGTGTATCTATGGGGAAGAGGACTTGCCCCCTGCCACTTGACTTCATGGATGTGCCACTTGGCTTTGTGGGTGTGGCCATCGTGGTGGAGCAGAACTTGTCCTATCTAGCCCAGATCCCAGGGCAGGCACTCCAGCCCCTCTCCCATCCACATCATGGTATTTTTCTGCTTCCTGATGTCATCCCTCCACGCTTCACGCAGCACTTCAGAGGGTTCTTCCTTCACTAGCATTCTCAGGTTTATCTTTTCTCTCTCACCAGGACTTTGTGGTGGCTGTTCTCTACTGTTTTCTGAAAGGGGAGGTAAGACCCTGGTCCTCTGACTTCTTAAGTAGTGGAGGTGGAGCTTGATGGGGAATGGCTGGGGGAGCCACTTTTTGGCCGCACAGGGCTGATTCTTCAAACAAGGGCTTGGCCAGGCTTCCACCACCAAGGGGAGGGGCCTGGCACACAGGTGGTTGCTGGTAATTGTGCTGTGCCAGGACTTCTGACACCCTCCACCCTGTGCCAGAATCTTGCTACCTTGCCAGTGGTGCAGCTAAGGCCCCACCTGAAGAGCAGAGCTCTGTTGGGTGGAAACATCAGCTTTGCTGAGCTCAGATCTCCTTGGGAGGGCTCTCTCCAGAAGACTCCTTAGTGAGGAGGAGTTGACAGTGAGAAAGGACAGGGCACAGGGCTTAGTACCTTCAGGTCATGAGGCTGCCCCAGGGAGAGCTGCTAAGCCTGGAGCTGCTCAGTGTTCAGTGCTGCCCCCTGCAGGCCAACCAGACTGGCCATACTGTCCCGTGGTAGAGTGGGGACTGTGAGGATTTGGAAGAGACCCCAGAGAGGACCTGATACTTTCTAGTAATGCTTCATCTCCAGCATTATGGTTTAGGGGTTCCCTTTCTAGCCTGCTGAGACAATGCTCTTGAACAGAGCCCAGAACAGAGGCGTTGAGGCAGGGGTGGGGACTGGTTGAATGGGGCCAGTCTGGAGAGCGGGCAGGAGTCTTTGCACTACTGCTCATGTCTTGTGACCGTGGCAGGCTCCTCCTCTTATTTTGCATCTGAGCAACCAGAAGATTGGGCTCTGTAATCACCAGGACAACCTATGGAAGGGTCACATTAGGGCAGATAAGGAAAGGCAGAGAGGTTCCTGCCGGCAGTGCCTGGGAGAGCCAAGAAGTCTAGCTTATTCAGAGCCTGCAGTGGAAGTGGGAGCTAGAAAAGGCAGGGGTGAGTGTGGGTGCCACTTCCAGATGTGCAGTTTGTGCACTGCACAAAGGTGCTTGACTGACAAAGCATGTGGAGACTGAAACTAGGCATGGCCCACACTCACTATGCAAAGTACTGCATGGGGATGTGTTGCCCACAGGGATGCGTGATTTAGTGGTTCTCAGCCCTGACTGCATGTTTGAATCACCTGGGCAGCTTTAAAAAAGTACAGATGTCTGGGTCTTGCCCAGAGATTTTGATGGAATTGTTTTGGGGTATGTTCTGAGCATCTGGAGTTTTTTAGAGCCACCCCCACCCCGTAATTTTAATGTGCAGCCCACTGTTACTGGTCAGCAAAGCATGGGAATTCTTCCCCTGATCTGCCTGCCCCTGGGCTGCTTGTTAAAGATTTCTTTGGTGACCCAGCGGGCTAGTCTCTACCTGGCCCGCAGACAACAGGAAGCCATCAGGGGTTCTTGCTCAGTGGCAGGGGAAAGAGTTATTCAGCTCAGCTCCTCAGAGGCCTTCCTGTCTACAGCTGATGAAAGCCCCCACTGGAGACCTCAAAGGCTGTAGCTGCAACTGAGAGTGGTGCTAGGGGTGGAGTGCCAGCCTGGGAAGGGTCCCAGGTCAGGGCAGGACCTGGCAGTTGGGCTGGAGAGGATGTCTACCTGGAAGTGACTGCCCAAGTCTCTCCCTGCAGGTGCAGGCAGAGATCAAGAGGAAATGGCAGAGCTGGAAGGTGAACCACTACTTTGTTGTGAATTCAAGCACTGGCACCCATCTCTGGCCAGCAGTGGGGTGAATGGGGGCACCCAGTTCTCCATCCTGAGCAAGAGCATCTCCCAGATGCACATGTCTGGGCTCCCTGCTGACAACCTGGCCACCTGAGCTGCCCTCTCCTCCTCTTCTTCTCTATCCATAGGTTGGAGTTGTGGGCAGGTGCCAGCCCACGCATGTTTGCCCCTCTTGCCTGCCCTCCAGCAATCCCTGGGCTGGAGGCTTGGCTCCCTGGGGGGGCGGGAAGAGTCAGGACACAGACTGGCATTGCCCCTTCCCATTTTGGTATTGGTCCTGCCCACCATAGTCCCCTGGGCCCTGACCCCAGACATGTATATAGTCCTCAAATTTGGAAAAGCTGTCCTGTCCCTTTACCCTCTGCCCCAGTATCCCTGCTTACCTCACACCAGGTCTCACCTCCACCCCACTGTGTGTCAGCCACCTCAGTGATGGCCAGATCAGACTGAAGAGGCCTTGCTTTTGGGAGGTTGGGTTGGTGCCTACCCTGGCAGCCCCCTCCTTGTCTGACTTTGGATATGACCCCTGGAGTATGTG
>NW_007253264.1:0-8204 GCF_000164805.1 Carlito syrichta
AGTTATATCAGCTACATAGCCAGCTACCTAGTCGGCTAGCTAGTCATCAGCTAGCAAATCAGCTAGTTACTTAGCTAACCAGTTGGCTAGCAAGTCAGCTATCTGTTCAGCTAGCTAGTATGTTCACTCACTTTCCATCAGGTCAGCTAACTAGTCAGCTCCCTCGCATGCCAACCAGTCAGTAAACTAGTCAGCTCACTCACCAGCCAACATGTCAACAAACATGTCGGTTCACTCACAGGACAACTCATCTCACTAATCGGCTTCCTTGCCAGTTGACTAGTTAAGTCAGCTCACAGGTCGGCTCACTTGCCAGTTGGCTTGTTAAGGCAGCTCATCTGTCGGCTCACCACCGGTTTGGTTGGCTCACCAGTCGGCTCAATCGCCAGTCGAATATTTAAGCCTTCTGAGCTGTTGGCTCACTCACCAGCTGACTAAATTGAGCTGACCAGTGAGCTCACAGGCCAGCGACTAGGTAAATCAGCTGACCAGTCAGCTCACTCACTGGCCAACTAGCTAAGTCAGCTGACAAGTCAGCTCAATCGCCGGCCTACTAGATAAGTCAGCTGACAAGTCGGTTCACTCACTGTCCGACTAGTTAATTCAGCTCACTTGGCTTGTTCACAGGCCGACTAGTTAAGTCTGCTAACTGATCAGCCTAGTAGCCGGCCAACTAGTTGAGTCAGCTAACCAACCAGTCGACTAATCGGCTTACTTGTCAGCTGATAATGTAGCTCAGCTAACTTGTCAGCCGATTAGTAAGGACAGCTGACTAGTTTGCCAACTAGTCGGCAGACTATTTAGTGCAGCAAACCAGCATACCAACTAGTTAACCGAGCTAACTAGTGGGCCAATTTGACAGTCAACTAGTAGACCCAGTTGACTAGTCGTCCAATTAATCAGCCAACTTGTTAAGCCAGCTAACAGGTTGGTAGAGTAGTCAGTCAATGTGTTAAACCAGCTAAATTTTTGAGAGAATTTTCAGCCTACAATTTATGTCACCTAGTTAATGCATTAACCAACTAGGTACATCAGCTAATTTACTCATTTACCAACTAGTTAAAACAATTAGCAAACTCGTTAACCAAGTCAGCTATTGCCTGCTAGCTAAACAGCTAGCAAGCTAACTCAGCTAAGTCAGCTAGCTAACTAATTAGCTAGCTTTTTAAGTCAGCTACTGAAGTCTGCTACCTAACTAGTTAGCTAATTTGTTAAGTCAGCTAGTTATTCAACCAGTTATATAGTTAGTTACCTATTTAATTCAGGTAGTTAAGTCAACTAGGTAACTAGTTGTCAGCCAGTTAAGTCAGCTAGCTAAGTCAGCTAGTTAAGTCAGTTTTCTATTTTAGTCAGCTGCTTAATACAGCTAGCTAGCTAGATAGCAAATGAGTTAAGTCAGTAGGTTGGGTGAGGTATTTAGCTAGTGAACTGAAGGGTTACATCAGCTAGTTGAGTCAGCTAGCTAGCTAGTTAGCAAGCAGGTTGAGTCAGGTGGTTGAGTAGGCTACCTAGCTAGTGAGCTAACGAGATAAGTCAGCTGGATGAGTCAAATAGCTAACTAGTTTGCTAACGAGTTAAGTAAGCTGGTTGGGTCAACTAGCTAGTTTGTGAGCTAACGAGATAAGTCAGATAATTAAGAAAGCTAGCAAGACATTAAATAAGGAATAAGCTAACTAGTTAGCTAGTTGATTAAGTCAGCTGGATAGACAGCTGGCTAGCTAGTTAAGTTACCTAGTTAAGTCAGCTCGCTAGCCAGCAGGTTAGCTAGGTATTTAGGTAGTTAAGTCAACTGGCAAGACAGTGGACTATGTAGGTAGGTAGCTAGTTAAGTCAGCTGGCTAACCATCCGTCGTCTAGTTATGTCAGCTAGTGGACTCAGCTGGCTATCCAGCTGTCTAGCTAGGTAGATAGCTAGTTAACTCTGCTGGATAGTCAGTTGTCTACTTCATTAAGTCAGCTAGTTAAGTCAGCTGGCTAGACTGCTGTCTGTCTAGGTAGATAGGCAATTAAGTCAGCTGGCTAGGCAGCTGGCAAGCTAATTAAGTCAGCCGGTTAACCGGCTTGCTAGCTCGGTAGCTAGCTAGTTATGTCAGCTATATGGACAGCTGGCTCGATAGTTAAGTCACCTAGTTAAGTCAGCTGACTAGCCTGGTGGGTAGCTAGGTAGCTTGTTATTTATTCAGCTGGTTAGAAGGTTGGCTAGATAGATATGTCACCTAGTTAATTCAGCTGGATAGCCAGGTGGCTAGCTGTTTAGCAAGGGAGTATTCAACTGTCTAGAAAGCAGGCCAGCTAGTTAAGAAAGCTGGTAAGCCAGCTGGCTAGCTAGGTAA
Source organism: Carlito syrichta (assembly GCF_000164805.1). Classification (NCBI taxonomy): domain Eukaryota; kingdom Metazoa; phylum Chordata; class Mammalia; order Primates; family Tarsiidae; genus Carlito; species Carlito syrichta. The sequence goes on from NW_007253264.1 coordinate 2,334, forward strand.
TGACCTACTTAAGTCAGTTCGCTATAAAGTTGGCTAGCTCATAAGTCAGCTAGTTAAGTAAGATGCCTTTCTATGTGGCTAGAGAGGTAGAGAGCTAGTTAAGTCAGCATGCTAGCCAGCTGGACAACTATTTAATACAGCTAGTTTAGTCACCTGGCTGGTCAGTTCCCTAGCTCATTAATCAACTAGTTGTGTCAGCTGGCTAACCAGTTGGTTAGCTAGTTAAGTCACCTCATCAAGTCAGTTGGCTAGCCAGCTCACTAGGTAGTTAAAAAGCTAGTTAAGTTAGATGGCTAGACAGCTGGCTAGCTAGTTATATCAGCTAGTTATTTCAGTTGGCTAGTTAGGTAGCTAGCTAATTAAGTCATCTAGTTATGTCAGCTAGATGTATAGTTAAGTCAGCTAGATAAGTCAGTTAGCTAGCTATATAGTTAGCTAGGTATATAGCTAGTTATTTCAGGTTGCAAAGTCAGAAGGCTACCTTGGTAGCTAGCTAGTTAGGTCAGCTGGTTTAGTCAGCTGCCTAGCTGGGTAGTTAACTAGTTAAATCAACTGGCTAGCCAGCTAGCTAGCTAATTAAATCACCTAGTTAAGTCAGATCGCTAGCTAGCTGGATAGCTAGGTAGTTAGATAGTTAAATCAGCTGGCAAGCATGCAGGATACATATGTAGCTAACTAGTTGAGTCAGCTGGCTAGCCACCTGGCTAGCTAGTGATGTCAGCTAGTTAAATCAGCTGGTTAGCCATCTGGCTAATGAGTTAAGTCACCTAGTTGAGTCAGCTGGCTAGCCAGCTGGCTAGATAGTTAAGTCTGCTAGCTAATACAAGTGGCAACCATCTGCTAACTAGGCAACTAGCTAGTTAATCCATCTGGCTAGTCATCTAACCAACCAGGTAGCTAGCAAATTTAGTCAGCTGGCTTGCCTGCTAGCCAGCCAACTACCTCGTCAGTTAGTTAATTCAGCTAGCTAGCCTGCTAGCTACTTAAGTCAGGTAGCTAGTCAGCTAGCTAGTTAAGTCAGCTAGCCATCTAACTAGCCAGTTAGCTAGCTAGTTAAGTCAGCTGGCTAGACAGCTAGATAGCTTGTCTGCTAACTAGATATGTCAGCTAGATAGCCAGCTAGCTAATCAGCTAGCTAGTTAAGTCAGTTAGCAAATCAGTTAGTTACTTAGCTATCTAGTCTGCTAGCAAAACAGCTAGCTGGTCAGTTAATTAGTGGGCTCACTCGCTTTCGATCAGGTAAGCTAATGAGTTGGCTCCCTCGCCTGCCTTGTGTTAATCAAATTAGTCGGCTCACTTCAAGTCACCAGGTAGATAACTAGTCGCCTTACTCGCCAGCTGATTAGTTAAGTCAGCTCACCAGTTGGCTCACTTGCCAGCCGACTAGTTAATGCAGTTCAAATGTTGGCTCACTCGCAGGCCAATTAGCAAAGTTGGCTCACTGGTAGGTTCACTTGCTGGCTGACTTAATTCTTCTGACCTGTCGGCTCACTCGCCAGCTGACTAGCAGGTTAGCTAAGTAGTTAAGTAGTTAAATCACCTGGCAAGCCAGTGGGCTATGTAGATAGGTAGCTACTTAAGTCAGCTGTCTAGCCTTTAGGCTATCTAGTTATGTCAGCTAGTTAAGTCAACTGGCTATCCTGCTGTCTAGTTGGGTAGATAGGTATTTAAGTCTGCTGGCTAGCGTGCTGGCTACATTGTTAAGTCAGCTAATTAAATCAGCTGACTAGACTGTTGTCTACCTAGGTAGCTAGGAAATTAAGTCAGGTGACTAGACAGCTGGCCATCTATTTAAGTCAACTACTTTAGTCAGCTGGCTAAACAGCTGGTTAGGTAGTTAAGTCAGCACGTAAATTCAGTTGTCTAGCCAGCTGGCTAACTAGTAAAAAACTATTTATGTCAGATGGGCAGCTAGCTGGCTCTCTAGTTATTTCAGCTATTTAAGTCAGCTGGTAAGATAGGAATCTAGCTAGTTAAGTCAGCCTGATATATCAGCTAGTTAGCTAATTAACTCAACTTGTTAACTCAGTTAACTAGCCAACTTGCTAGCTAGGTAGCTAGATAGTTATGTCAGTTGTCTAGAAAGCTGTCTAGCTAGTTAAGTCACCTAGTTAAATCAGTTGACTAGCCAGCTGACTAGATAGGTAGCTTGCTAGTTTAGTCATCTGGTTAGACAGCTGGCTAGCTAGATAACTCACCTAGTTAATTCAGCTGGATTGACAGCTGACTAGCTATGTAGCAAGCTAGTTAATTCAACTGGCTAGAAAGCAGGGCAGCTAGTTACATTAGCTTGTTAAGTTAGCCTACTAGCAAGCTGGTTAGGTATGTAATTAGGAAGTTAAGTCAGCTGGAAAGCCAGCGATTACATAGGTAGCTAGTTAGTTAAGTCAACTGCCTAGCCACCTGACTATCTAAAGGTGTCAGGTAAAGTCAGCTGGCTAGCCAGCTGTCTAATGATTTAAGTCAACTAGTTGAGTCAGCTTTCTTGCCAACTGGCTATTTTAAGTCATCTAGTTAATTCAAGTGGCTAGCCAGCTTGCTAACTAGTTATGACAGTGAGTTAAGTGACCTGGTTAGTCATCTGGCTCACTAGGTTGCTGACTAGTTAAGCCAGTTGGCTAGTCGGATGACTATCTTGTTAAGTAAGCTACTTAAGACAGCTGGTTATCCTGCTGGCTAGCTAGGTGGATGGCAAGTTAAGACGGCTGGTTAGCCAGGTGTCCAGGCTGCTGGCTAGATTGCCAGCTCCCTATCCAACTAGCCAGCCAGCTAGGTAGCTAGTTAAGACAGATGGCTAGCCATATAGTGACCAGGTAGTTAGCTAGTTAAGTCATCTGCTTAGCCAGCTAGCCAGCATACTAGTTAGTTATCTTGTTAAGTCAACTAGCTATCCAGCTAGCTAGTTTAGTGAGCTAGTAAGTCAGCTAAGTATTCAGGTACCTAATTAATTCAGCTAGCTAGTCAGGTTGCTAGTCATCTAGCCAGGTAAGTCAGCTAGCTATTCAGCTAGCTAGTCAGGTAGATAGTTAAGTCAGCTAGCCATCTAATTAACCAGTTAGCTAGCTAGTTAAATCAGCTAGCTATACAGCAAGATAGCTTGTTTGCTGGATAGTAATGTCAGCTAGATAGCCAGCTAGCTAGTCAGCTAGCTAGTTAAATCAGCTAGCAAATCACCTAGTTAGCTAACTAGTCGGCTAGCAAATGAGCTAGCTGCTGAGCTAACTAGTGGACTCCATTGCTTTCCATCAGGTCAACTAACTAGTTGGCTTGCTCGCTGGCTAACAGGTATGAAAACTAGTCAGCACGATTGCCAGCCAACAGGTCAACTAACTTGTCAGCTTGCTCACAGGCCAAAAGATCAGCTAAGTATTCGGCTTGCTTTTCAGCAGACTAGTTAAGTCGGTCACCGGTCAGCTCACGCGCCAGCCAACTAGTTATGGCAGTGCATTCATCAGTTCACATGCTGGCCGAATAGTTAATTCCACTGACCCGTTGGCTCACTCACCAGCCAACTAATTAAGTCAGCTCATCTGTCAGACCCCACGCTGCCAGCCTAGTTAAGTCAGCTAACTGGTCGGCCTACTAGCTGGACAACTAGTTAAGTCTGCTAACCAATCGGCCAACTAGTGGGCCAATTTGGCAGCCGACAACTCAGGTCAGCTAAATATCCAGCCGACTAGTTAGGTCAGCTAACTATTCGGTCAACTAGTCGGTCGAATTATTAGGTGACCAAACTAGCCAGCCAACTACTTAAGCGAGCTAACTATGGGACCAAATCCTCAGCCAACTAGTTATCCAAGCTAAATATTCGGCCAATTAGAGGACCAACTTGTTAAGACAGCTAACAACTCTGCCGAGAAGTCAGCCAATGTGTTAACCCAGCTAAATAGTTGGCCGACTCATCAGCCAGCAAGTTAAGTCTCCTAGCTAACTCGTTAAACAACTAGTTTAGTCAGGTATTTTACTCATTTACCAACTAGTTAAAGCAGTTATTTAACTCATTAACCAACTCGTTAAACCAGCAAGGTATCTTGTAAGCTAACTAGTTATGTCAGCTAGCTAAGGGAGCTAGCTAACTAGCTAACTAAGTAATTCAGTAGTTAAGTCATCTAGCTCACTAGTTAGCTAATTATTTAAGTCAAATAATTAAGTCTGCTATCTAAGTAGTTTGCAAACTAGCTAAGTCAGCTCGTTATTCAGCTAGTTAAATAGTTAGCTAACTAATTCAGGTAGTTAAGTCAGCTAGCTAACTAGCTAAGTCACCCAGTTAAGACAGCTAGTCAAGTAGTTAAGTCAGCTGGCTAAGTCAGCTAGTTAAGTCAGCTTTCGAATATAATCAGCTGGTTAAGAAATCTAACTAGCTAGTTAGATAAAGGTTTAAGTCAGCAGGTTGAGTCAGGTTGTTAGCTAGTTAACTAATGGGTTAAGTTAGCTGGTTAAGTCAGCTAGCTAGTTAGCAAATGGGTTGAGTCAGCTGGTTGAGTAGGCTAGCTAGCTATTTAGCTAAAGAGTTAAGTAAGCTGGATGGTCAGCTAGCTAGCTAGATAGCTAACGAGTTAACTCAGCTGGATGAGTCAGCTAGTCAGCAAATTAGTTAACGAGATATGTCAAATGATTAAGTCACCTAGCTAGAATGTTAGTAATGATTAAGCCAACTAGTTATCTAGCTGGTTAAGTCAGCTAGCTAGCAAAGAAGTTTACTATTTAAGTCAGCTTGTTACCTAGGTAGCTAGTTAGTTAGCTAACTATTTAAGTCATCTGGCTAATTAAATAGATAGCAAGTTAGCTAACTATTTATGTCATCTGGCTAGCTAGGTAGCTGCTAGGTAAGTCAGCTACTTAAGTTAGCTTGCTAGTCAGCTGGCTAGTTAGGTACTGAGCTAGCTAAGTCTGTTGGCTAGCCAGCTGGCTAGCTGGTTAATTCAGCTATTTAAGATAACTGACTAGACAACTAGCTAGGTAGGTTGCTAGCTAGTTAAGCCAGCTAGCTAGTGATGCCAGCAAGTTGTCAGCTGGCTAGAAACTGGCTAACAGGTTAAATCCACTAGTTTAGTATGCTGTGTAGCCAGCTGGCTAGGTAGTTAGTTAGCTAGACAAGTCAGTTTTCTAGCCAGCAGGATAGTTGTTCAAGTCAACAAGTTAAGTAAGCTGGCTAGCCTGCTGGCTAGATAGGTAGCAAGCTGGATAATTCTACTGGCTAGCCAGCTGACTAGCGGGTTAAGTCAGCTAGTTAAGTCAGCTAGCAACCAACTGGCTAGGAAGTTAAGTTAGCTAGTTAAATCAGGCTGCAACCAGCTGGCTAGCTGGTTATTTCAGCTAGTTAAGTCAGCTGGCTAGCAAGGAAGCTATCTATATTCATCAGCTAGTTATGGTAGCTAGGTAGCTAGTTAAGTCAGCTACTTAAGTCATCTGCCTAGCTAGATAGGTAGATAGATAGATGACTAGTTAAGCCAGCTAGATAAGCCAGTTAGCTAGCTAGGTAGCTATCTGACTAAGTCAGCTAGCAAGTCAGCTTGCTAGCTAGTTAAATGAGCGAGTTAAGTCAGCTGGCTAGTCAGCTGCCTAGCTGTTTAGCTATCTAGTTAAGTCAACTGGCTAGCCCATTATATAACTAGTTAAGTAACCTAGTTATGTCAGTACACTAGCCAACTGGTTACCTAGGTACCGAGGAAGATAAGACAGCTGGCAAGCCAGTGGGATTCGTAGGTAGCTAGCTAGTTAAGTCATCTGGCTATTCAGCTGCCTAGTTAGGTACCTAAGCTATTAAATCAGCCTGCTAGCCAACAGGCTAGATAGTTAAGTCACCTAGTTTAGTCAGCTGACTAGACAGCTGGCTACCTAGGTAGCTAGATAGTTAAGTGAGCTGTCTAT
>NW_007253265.1:0-852 GCF_000164805.1 Carlito syrichta
CAGCCCTCTGGATTAACAACTGATTTAACTATGTAACTACCTAGCTAACCTGCTAGTCCGAGATCTGACTTAACTACGTGACTTAACTAGCTAGCCAGCTTGCTAGTCAGCTGATTTAACTTTATAGGTACCCTGCTAGGTAGCGGGCTAACCAGCTGACTGAACAAACTGACTTAACTAGCTAGATATCTAGGTAACCAGCTGACTTAACTAGCTGACTTAACTAGCTAGCTACCTAGCTAGACAGCTGGCTGACCAACTGACTTAACTAGCTAGCCAACTGGCTGGCCTGCTGTTTTAACTTGCTGACTTAACTAGCAAGCCAGCTGCCTGGCCAGCTGAATTAACTAGTTGACTTATCCAGCTAGCCTGCTGGTTAGCCAGCTGAATTAACTAGTTATCTACCTAGCCAGCTAGGAAGCCAGCTGAATTAGCTAGTTGATTTAAATAGCTAGCCAGCTGTTTAGCCAGCTGACTTAACTAGCTTGCTTCCTAGTTACCCAGCTGACAAGCCAGCTGACATAACTAGTTGTCTTAACCTGCTAGCCAGCTGGCTATCCAGCTGACTCAACTAGATGAATTAAGAAGTTTGTCAGCTAGGTAGCCAGCAGCCTTAACTAGCTCTCTACCTGTCACGCTAGCTGGCTAGTCAGCTGACTTACCTAGCTCACTTAATTAGCTTGCCATCTGGCTAGCCAACTGACTTAATTAGCTACGCCACCTAGTTATACAGCTGGTGAGCCAGCTGACTTAACTAGCTGACTTAAATAGCTGACCTGTTTACTACTCAGTTGAATTAACTAGCTTGTTATATATCTAGCCAGCTGGCTAGTCAGCTGACTAAACTAGGTG
>NW_007253265.1:2146-5046 GCF_000164805.1 Carlito syrichta
GATAGCCAACAGACTTAACTAGCTCAGTACCTAACTAGCCAGCTGACTAACAAGCTAACTTAAGTAGCTGACTTACCTAGCAGCTACCTAGCTAGCCAGATGACATAAATAGTTAGCTAACTTGCTATCTATTTAATTAGCCAGATGACTTAAATAGTTAGCTAACTAACTAGCTACCTAGGTAACAAGCTGACTTAAATAGTAAACTTCTTTGCTAGCTAGCTGTCTTAACCAGCTAGATAACTAGTTGTCTTAATCATTACTAACATTCTAGCTAGGTGACTTAATCATTTGACTTATCTCGTTAGCTAATTTGCTGGCTAGCTGACTCATCCAGCTGAGTTAACTCATTAGCTATCTAGCTAGCTAGCTGACCATCCAGCTTACTTAACTCGTTAGCTAAATAGTTAGCTAGCCTACTCAACCAGCTGACTCAACCCGTTTGCTAACTAGCTAGCTGACTTAACCAGCTAACTGAACCCATTAATTAACTAGCTAACAACCTGACTCAACCTGCTGACTTAAACCTTTATCTAACTAGCTAGCTAGATTTCTTAACCAGCTGATTATATTCGAAAGCTGACTTAACTAGCTGACTTAGCCAGCTGACTTAACTACTTGACTAGCTGTCTTAACTGGGTGACTTAACTAGTTAGCTAGCTGACTTAACTACCTGAATTAGTTAGCTAACTATTTAACTAGCTGAATAACGAGCTGACTTAACTAGTTCACAAACTACTTAGGTAGCAGACAACTATTTGACTTAAATAATTAGCTAACTAGTGAGCTAGATGACTTAGCAAACTGAATTACTTAGCTAGCTAGTTAGCTAGCTCCCTTAGCTAGCTGACATAACTAGTTAGCTTACAAGATACCTTGCTGACTTAACGAGTTGGTTAATGAGTTAAATAACTGCTTTAACTAGTTGGTAAATGAGTGAAATAGCTGACTTAACTAGTTGGTTAACGAGTTAGCTAGGAGACTTAACTTGCTGGCTGATGAGTCGGCCAACTATTTAGCTGGGTTAACACATTGACTGACTTCTCGGCAGAGTTGTTAGCTGGCTTAACAAGTTGGTCCTCTAATTTGCCGAATATTTAGCTTGGATAATTAGTTGGCTGAGGATTTGGCCCCATAGTTAGCTCGCTTAAGTAGTTGGCTGGCTAGTTTGGTCACCTAATAATTCGACCGACTAGTTGACCGAATAGTTAGCTGACCTAACTAGTTGGCTGGATATTTAGCTGACCTTAGTTGTTGGCTGCCAAATTGGCCCACTAGTTGGCCGATTGGTTAGCAGACTTAATTAGTTGTCCAGCTAGTAGGCCGACCAGTTAGCTGACTTAACTAGGCTGGTAGCCTGGGTTCTGACAGATGAGCTGACTTAACTAGTTGGCCGGTGAGTGAGCCGACTGGTCAGTGGAATTAACTATTCGACCAGCACATGAACTGATGAATGCACTGCCATAACTAGTCAGCTGGCGAGTGAGCTGACCGGTGACCTGACTTAACTAGTCTGCTGGCAAGCAAGCCGAATACTTAGCTGATCTTTTGGCCTGTGAGCAAGTTGACAAGTTAGTTGACCTGTTGGCTGGCAATCGTGCCGACTAGTTTTCATACCTGTTAGCCAGCGAGCAAGCCAACTAGTTAGTTGACCTGATGGAAAGCAATGGAGCCCACTAGTTAGCTCAGCAGCTAGCTCATTTGCTAGCCGTCTAGTTAGCTAACTAGGTGATTTGCTAGCTGATTTAACTAGCTAGCTGACTAGCTAGCTGGCTATCTAGCTGACATTACTATCCAGCAAACAAGCTTTCTAACTGTATAGCTAGCTGATTTAACTAGCTAGCTAACTGGTTAATTAGATGACTAGCTGACTTAACTATCTACCTGACTAGTTAGCTGAATAGCTAGCTGACTTACCTGGCTAGATGACTAGCAACCTGACTAGCTAGCTGAATTAATTAGGTACCTGAATACTTAGCTGACTTGCTAGCTCACTAAACTAGCTAGCTGGATAGATAGTTGACTTAACTAGATGACTAACTAGTATGCTGGCTAGCTGGCTAAGCAGCTGACTTAACTAGCTAACTACCTGGTCACTATATGGCTAGCCATCTGTCTTAACTAGCTACCTACCTGGCTGGCTAGTTGGATAGGGAGCTGGCAATCTAGCCAGCAGCCTGGACACCTGGCTAACTAGCCGTCTTAACTTGCCATCCACCTAGCTAGCCAGCAGGATAACCAGCTGTCTTAACTAGCTTACTTAACTAGATAGTCATCCGACTAGCCAGCTGGCTTAACTAGTCAGCAACCTAGTGAGCCAGATGACTAACCAGGTCACTTAACTCACTGTCATAACTAGTTAGCAAGCTGGCTAGCCACTTGAATTAACTAGATGACTTAACAAAATAGCCAGTTGGCAAGCAAGCTGACTCAACTAGTTGACTTAAATCATTAGACAGCTGGCTAGCCAGCTGACTTAACTACCTGACATCTTTAGATAGTCAGGTGGCTAGGCAGCTGACTTAACTAACTAGCTACCTATGTAATTCGCTGGCTTTCCAGCTGACTTAACTTCCTAATTACATACCTAACCAGCTTGCTAGTAGGCTAACTTAACAAGCTAATGTAACTAGCTGCCCTGCTTTCTAGCCAGTTGAATTAACTAGCTTGCTACATAGCTAGTCAACTGTCAATCTAGCTGAATTAACTAGGTGAATTATCTAACTAGCCAGCTGCCTAACCAGCTGACTAAACTAGCAAGCTACCTATCTGGTCAGCTGGCTAGTCAACTGATTTAACTAGGCGACTTAACTAGCTAGACAGCTTTCTAGACAACTGACATAACTATCTAGCTACCTAGCTAGCAGTTGGCTAGTTAACTGAGTTAACAAGTTGAGTTA
>NW_007253265.1:6229-7254 GCF_000164805.1 Carlito syrichta
CTCTGACTTAACTAGGTGATCTAACTAGCTAGCTAGCTGGCTAGCCAGCTAATTTAACTAGTTAACTACCCAGCTAGGCAGCTGACTAAACCAGCTGACCTAACTAGCTAGCTACCAAGGTAGCCTGCTGACTTTACAACCTGAAATAACTAGCTATATACCTAGCTAGCTATATAGCTAGCTAGCTGACTTATCTAGCTGACTTAACTATCCAACTAGCTGACATAACTAGATGACTTAATTAGCTAGCTACCTAACTAGCCAACTGAAATAACTAGCTGATATAACTAGCTAGCCAGCTGTCTAGCCATCTAACTTAACTAGCTTTTTAACTACCTAGTGAGCTGGCTAGCCAACTGACTTAATGAGGTGACTTAACTAGCTAACCAGTTGGTTAGCCAGCTGACACAACTAGTTGATTAATGAGCTAGGGAACTGACCAGCCAGGTGACTAAACTAGCTGTATTAAATAGTTGTCCAGCTGGCTAGCGTGCTGACTTAACTAGCTCTCTACCTCTCTAGCCACATAGAAAGGCATCTTACTTAACTAGCTGACTTAATGAGCTAGCCAACTTTATAGCTAACTGACTTAAGTAGGTCATTACCTAGCTAGCCAGCTGGCTTAACCAGCTTTCTTAACTAGCTGGCCTGCTTTCTAGACAGGTGAATTAACTCCCTTGCTAAACAGCTAGCCACCTGGCTATCCAGCTGAATTAACTAGGTGACATATCTATCTAGCCAACCTTCTAACCAGCTGAATAAATAACAAGCTACCTAGCTACCCACCAGGCTAGTCAGCTGACTTAACTAGGTGACTTAACTATCGAGCCAGCTGTCCATATAGCTGACATAACTAGCTAGCTACCGAGCTAGCAAGCCGGTTAACCGGCTGACTTAATTAACTTGCCAGCTGCCTAGCCAGCTGACTTAATTTGCCTATCTACCTAGATAGACAGCAGTCTAGTCAGCTGACTTAACTAGCTGACTTAATGAAGTAGCCAACTGACTATCCAGCAGAGTTAACT
>NW_007253266.1:0-883 GCF_000164805.1 Carlito syrichta
ACTGGGAAACTATGGTGGGGGTGGGAGATGGGATTAACAGTAGCAAATATCTGTCTGGGAGTGGAGAAACACCACATATCAACAGGGTGCCTGAATGAAACGCAATTGTATACCTAACCCTTAACTGTACACCACAACTTCATAATAATAATAAAAAAATACACTGTCACCTTCTATGATAACAATGTCTTTTTCTGGAATAACTCTTTTAGGACCGGTTGTTAAGCTGTTTTGCAGTTCATTTTTTTAGATAAGTAAAAGGAATATACTACAAATGATTGCAAAAAGTATATCACTGTAAATACATAAACAATTAACATAGTTATTTACAATCACCTCAAGTATTATGTAGTGCATATAATTGGATGTCCTATACTTGTTTATCACTGGTGTGCAGAATATTTGTTTACACCGGCATCACTACAAACTTGTGGGTAATGTGTGTGCTATAACTTCGCAACACCTACGATGTCAATAGGCAACAGAAAGTTTTCTGCTCCTATATAAACTTATAGGACCACTGTCATGGATGCAGTCTGATGTTGACTAAAACATGATTATTTGTCACGTCTGTGCTTTAAAGATGTGCTTCCATGAAGTCTTCCATTTACGGTTTCTAATAATAAAACTGCAGTTATTCAAATCCTTGTTTTTCCAAATACACTGTGTTGAAAATTGGCATATATATTTCTTCTCTATCTTGAATAATCAGCAGTTTATTAAAATATGTGTAGATATAGCTTTGGGTTTATCTAGTTTAAGGTTGATTCTTGAATTTCTAAGTTGACAGTTTTGCCAAATATTTGAAATATTATTTCCTCAAATTATATTTCCTGTGCCAATCAATCTGTTCCTTGTGGACTCCAGTGGAATATCTGTAAGA
>NW_007253266.1:2075-2741 GCF_000164805.1 Carlito syrichta
GGATTCAGTGATTTTGTGATTGGTAATTGGTTGAAAGAGTTGCATATTGTCTAATGATTAAAGTATTGAGTAGAATGCTTAAAATAACAGGGTTGGGGAAGCCAAGGCCCTTGTTATGCAGATGATGTCTCATGGGTCGCAGCCCTCAGAGAGCATGTGATGCTATACCTGATATACATGTGATGCTATACATAACACACACTCATACACATGTGCACATGTGTATGAGTATGTGTGTATTATGAGGAATCATGGTGCAGACCAGTTTAGTTGGAAGACTAGATCAAGTGTTTTGTGTGCACATGTGTATGAGTATGTATGTAATATGGGGAACCATAGTGCAGACCAGTTTCACTGGAAGACACTGTAGTAGAGACATTTCACCAAGGAGAGTAGAAGATACCCATATGTACCATAAGCCGGGCCCTCCCGGCTTGACTGTTAACCTGGATGACCTAAGCTCTGGGCCAGATCTCTCAATTCTTCAGTCTGGGAGAAGGTCACTTCTGTTCACAGGTGCTCCTCTTCCACTTAAAGGTTTGACTCCTTGGCCTCTTATCTTCCCCAGATGTGATGTGTACCAAAACTTTGTTCTTGTTAATCTGCCTCTGCTCACATGTCTTTGTTCTTTGACTTAACTGTGGAGGAAGAATTTATATGGATGAG
>NW_007253266.1:3290-4506 GCF_000164805.1 Carlito syrichta
ATATCAGAAGGAAATGAGGATAGATGAGGATCAGATGAGGGAGAAACCTGTGACCACCTTGCTCTCCCAGCATCTTTCAAGCACTCTGACTCATTGGAGACTATATCCTCCAATGTTAGGGAACTGTACTTGCTGATTTAGTATTTTAAAAGATGTTTTACTGTATTTTGTTCAATTTTATTTAGTCCAGCCATTCTCACAGATTCCCACCTCAAACAGAGAAGTTGAACTTGGCATGTATCTTCTTGCATCTCTGTCAATCATGTTTGCTTTCATGTATGTATTCTGTGACCATTTACATTTTGTCATGCAATTACAGCAAAGTATTCCATATGAATACTGTATATTGACTCTGAGGTATAGTTCAGAATGGTGAACTCAGAAGTCTCCGGAGAAGAGTGTATTTTCAGATGTGCATTCCAGTGAAGAAAGCTGAGGCTCACAAAATCAAACAACGTCTAACCGTCATTACATAGATCCTAAGGACATGTGTGGCTCTCAGAAGACTCTCCTGGAGTGTGGTAGGGATCAGTATATTCAGTATCATTGGGTATTGAGTTTCACATGGATCGCAGGGCATATGATAGCACCTGGTGACAAAAAGGAGGCAGCGACCAATCCCCAGAAACAGGAGGTTAGGCTAACCATGCAGGGTCACACAGGTTAGTACTGGAGCCTGTCAGGTGAAAGGAAGAGCAAGAGAGAAATCCTGAGCAAGATTCCATATTGTGGTTTCTGCCTCTTGAAGTCCCACTGGGTCTCTTTCAGGTATCCCCTGGGTTGGGGCCCTTCACTTGGGGTCACATTGCACTTGATGCATCAGTGAATGCTTTAAAGACAATCACAGAAGTTTAGTACATATGTCCTTTGTAGGCATATTATTTGGTTGGAGGTAGTTTTAACACATAACAGTTAATCCACTATTAAAATATACTATAGTACTCCTTTCTCTGATTACAGCTGCTCAATATTATGGGTTGAATTAATAAAATGAAATAGTTTAGGAAAAGATTGAATGACCCCAAATTATAACTTTTGAAAGTACTCCGGGGGGCTTGGTGGCTCAGCCTGTAATCCTGAGCTTTGGGAGGCCAAGATGAGTGAATTTCCTGAGCCTGCAGGTTCAAGACCCACCTGGGTGACTTGGCGAGACCTCATCTCTACAATAAATAAAAAAAAATTGCCGGGCGTGGTAGCGCACCTGTAATTCCAGCTC
>NW_007253267.1:0-13786 GCF_000164805.1 Carlito syrichta
CGAATCCGGGTAACGGGAGTCCTCACATACAGGAAACTTCACTGCCTATTGCTAAGTAAGAATAACGAAACTGTGTTACTCGGGTCCTCAATCCCAAAAAAGCTAAAGGTCATCTTGCAATGGGCTAAACACAAATCATGGTGTTTTCGAGCATGAATCTGGAAAATTGAGTACTTATTTACAGGCAACTACACGAACTTTTGGTAAGAAAGAGTAAGTAATCTGGGTTACACGAGTCCTCAATCCAAAAAATCTAAAGAGCATCTTGGAAAGTTCTAAAAGAATCAGAGTTTCAAAGCAGGATATATCTAATGAGAGTCCTAATACACAGGAAAATCCACAGCCCTTTGCCAAGGAAGAAAAAAAATCGGTGTTATAGCAGTCCTCAGTCCTTACAATAACCGGACCTTCTGCTGTGGGCTAAGCAAGAATCAGGGGTTAGAAGCTGGAACATAGGTAATAGCAGTCCTCATATGCAGAATCTATATGATCTCTAACTAAGGAGAACTAACAAACCTCTTTTACATGGTTCCTCCGTCACAATATCTACAGGATATCTTCCTAATGGCAAAAAAAGAATCAGGGATTCCAAACAGGGTTCTGGGAAAAGGGTGTCCTCATATACAGGACATTACACGGCCCCTCGGTAAAGAAGTATAAGGAACCTGTGATACACTATTCCACAATCCGAATAATTATCAGGACGTCTTGATGCAGTATAAACAAGTTTACTGCTGTGAGCTCGTCTCATGTTTCAGAGATATTTGGCTTGTGGGTATTATGAATCAGTCATTTCAGGACTCCAGCAACATCTGGTGTTGTTGAGAGTTGTAATTGGGTATCTGGTAGTACAAATCCCTTAAATTCCTCGGAACAATTAAGGCCACATTCCCGGAAAAAAAGTATCATACTGCCGTATTTGGATAGAACTTTGGTCTTAAGATGAACTTGGTAATCCTTAAATTTCCGTTTGGACTTTATTTGTAGAGGAGCCGAGTGCTTTGCAGTTGCCAAATATTTAGTACTTATTATTAAAATGTAACCAGAATCCGTGGATTCCACGTCGCGAGGAAACATCTGGGCATCTGCATTTTTGTACACATATTTTTTGGAATCCACATGGACAGGGAAATTCAGGGCATCTTGCTGAGAACGGAAAAGGAATCCGGTTCTTGGAGCTCTATGGCCTAAATCTACAAAGTCACTTGATAAGGTTTAATCAGCAATCTAGGTTTCTATCGCCACATTTTTAGTGTGTCTTTTGAAAAGGGACTAGGAATCTTGGGTTCAAATTCCTCAAGAACTTTATTGGAGTCTTTCTCTTCATATCCAAGCAACTGGATTTCTAGGTCACCAGGAAATATCTAGGCGTCTTGCTGAGAATGAAGCAGGAATTTCAATAATGGGAATTCTCATATACAGGTCACTACATGACCCGTTGCTATGGAAGAATAAAGAATCGGGGTTACCCGAGGCCTCCATCTCAAAAACATACAGACCGTCTTGCTAAGAGATAACGATCATTCAGGTTTTGGGAGTCAGAATCTGGATAACAGGAGTCCTCATATACAGGAAACTGCACTGTTTATTGCTAAAGGAGAATAAGGAATCTGGTTTACACGTGTCCTCCATCCCATAAAACTTCAGGTTTCTTGCTAAGGGCTAAACACGAATTTGGGTTTTTGAAGCATATACTAGGGAAATGAAATGCACATATACAGACAAATGGACTGACTTTTCCTAAGAAAGAATGAGGAATGTGGGTGATATGTTTTCCCAGCCTCCCAAAAATTATACAGAGCCTTCCTAAGATCTAAAGAAGTATCAAGCTTTTGACGCATGTATCTGAGTACAGGAGTACTCAAATACAGGTAAAGGCATGGCTGTTGCTAAAATAAGGAATCTGTGATATATGAATCCTCAGTCCTGAAAATCTACAAGGCATCATGCTGATGGCTAAAGAAGAATCAGGGATTCGGGGCATGAATGTGGGAATTGCAATCCTCATCTACAGGAAACTACATGGCCGCTTGCTAATAAAAGAGAAGAAATCTGTTTTCCACAGTTCGTCTATCAAAAATCCACGATACTTCTTACTAAGGGCTAAACAAGTATGAGGGTTTAGAAACAGGAATCAAGGGAAAGAGAGTCCTCAAATACAGGACACTACATGGCCTCCAACTAAATACGAGTAAAGAGTCACGGTTGTATGCGCCCTCAATCCAAGAAATTCGCAGTTTGTCTGCTATGGGACAAACAAGAAAAAGGTCTTCGAGCTCCCCAAATGTTTCAGAGCAATTTAGCATTCGGATATAATGAATCGGTTATATCAGGACTCCAGCAACATTCTGGTCCTCTTAAAAGTTGTAAATGGTATTTGGCACTCCAAGTCCTTTAGGTTCCCCAGAACATCTAGGCCAGATTCAGGACAAACAGAATCTTCTTGCCATATTTGGATGTATCTCTGGTCTTAAGGTGAACCATGTAATCCTTCCGATTCGGTGTCTCTTTTTATTTTGAGAAGGGACAAGGTTTTAGCACTTGCCAAATGTTTACTACATACTTTTAATGGTAACCAGTAAACATGGAATCCACAAACCTAGGAAACTTCTGAGTATCTGTCTTTTTATATACTGAATTTGGATCCAAATCAACATGAAAAATCAGGGTATCTTACTGAGAATTACAAGGAAATCCGTTTCTAGGAGTTCTCATTTACGAAATCTACAGCGCCTCTTAATATGGTTAAATCAGCTATCTGGGCTTCTGGGTCCCTATATTTTCAGAGGTACTTGCTCCTTAGATATGTTAAATCTGTCATTTCAGATCCTCAGGATCTTTCTGGTCGTCTTGTTAGTTGTAATCTAGGATGTCGTCCTAGAAATCCTTTTGTTTCCTGTCACCAATTACAACCATAATCACATTACCCAGAATCAAAAGGAATATTGGAACAAAATTCCTCGAATCAGGTCACTTCAAACTACAGAAAATTCTTGTGGCTGGGCAGGCAGGAATTGGGGTTTTGGGTTTGGAATATTCCACATTTGGTGGAGGTCTTGTGAAGGGGAACCAGGATTCTTGGATTCCAGTTCCCAAAGAACATTCTGGAGGTCTTTCTCTTGAATTTCCCCATACTGGAATTCTCGGTCACCAGGAACTCTCTCGGCATCCTGCAGCGTGAAACAGGAAGTTGGGTAATGGAGGTCGTCATATACAGGAAACTACATGACATATTGGTAAGGAAGTATAAGGAATCTTCCATATATGAGTCCTCAGTCTCAAAACTGCAGGCCGCCTTCCTGAGCGGTAACCACGAATCAGATTTTTAAAGTAGTAATCCGGGTAATGGGATTCCTCACATACAGGAAACTTCACTGCCTATTGTTAAGTAAGAATAAGGAATCTGCGTTACTCGGATCCTCAATAGCAAAAAAGTTTAAGGTCGTCTTGTGATGGGCTAAAACAAATCATGGTGTTTTCGAGCATGAATCTGGAAAATTGAGTATTTATTTACAGGCAGCTACACGACCTTTTGGTAAGAAAGAGTAAGAAATCTGGGTTACACGAGTCATCAAAACCAAAAATCTACAGAGCGTCTTGGAAAGTTCTAAAAGAATCAGAGTTTCAAATCAGGATATATCTAATGAGATTCCTAATATACAGGAAAATCCACAGCCTATTGCCAAGGAAGAAAAAGAATCGGTGTTATAGCAGTCCTCAGTCCTTAAAATCAACAAGACTTCTGCTGTGGGCTAAGCAAGAATCAGGGGTTAGAAGCTGGAACATAGGTAATAGCAGTCCTCATGTGCAGAATCTATATGATCTCTAGCTAAGGAGAACTCAGAAACCTCTTTTACACGGTTCCTCCGTCACAATATCTACAGGACATCTTCCTAATGGCAAAAGAAGAATCAGGGTTTCCAAACAGGGTTCTTGGGAAAGGGAGTCCTCATATACAGGACATTACACGGCCCCTCGGTATAGAAGAATAAGGAATCTGTGATACACTATTTCGCAATCCGAAAATTTATTAGGGCGTCTTGATGCAGTATAAACAAGAATTAAGGCTGTGAGCTCGTCTCATGTTTCAGAGATATTTGACTTGTGGGTATAATGAATCAGTCATTTCAGGACTCCAGCAACATCTGGTGTTGTTGAGAGTTGTAATTGGGTATCTGGTAGTACAAATCCCTTAGGTTCCTCGGAACACTTAAGGTCAGATTCCCGGAAAAAAAGCATCATACTGCCGTATTTGGATATAACTTTGGTCTTAAGATGAACTTGGTAATCCTTAAATTTGCGTTTGCACTTTATATGTAGAGCGGCCGAGGACTTTGCAATTGCCAAGTATTATTATTAAAATGTAACCAGGATCCGTGGATTCCACGTCCCAAGGAAACATCTGGCCATCTGCATTTTTGTACACAGATTTTTGGAATCCACATGGACAGGGAAATTCAGGGCATCTTGCTGAGAACGGAAAAGGGAATCCGGTTCTTGGAGTTGTCTATCGCCTAAATCTACAAAGTCACTTGAAAAAGGTTTAATCAGCAATCTAGGCTTCTATGTCGCCACATTTTTAGTGTGTCTTTTGGAAAGGGACCAGGAATCTTGGGTTCAAATTCCTCAAGAACTTTATGGGAGTCTTTCTCTTCATATCCAAGCAACTGGATTTCTAGGTCACCAGGAAATATCTAGGCGTCTTGCTGAGAATGAAACAGGAATTTCAATAATGGGAATCCTCATATACAGGTCACTACAAGACCCGTTGCTAGGGAAATTAAGGAATCTGGGTTACACGAGGCCTCCATCTCAAAAACATACAGACCATCTTGCTAAGAGATAATGACCATTCAGGTTTTGGGAGTAGGAATCTGGATAACGGGAGTCCTCATATACAGGAAACTACCCTGTGTTTGCTAAAGGAGAATAAGGAATCTGGTTTACACGTGTCCTCCAACCCAATAAAACTTCATGGTTTCTTGCTAAGTGCTAAACACGTATTTGGGTTTTTGAAGCAAATACTGGGGAAATGAAATGTACATATACAAATGGACTGACTTTTCCTATAGAAGGAATAAGGAATGTGAGTGACATGTTTTCTCAATCTCCAAAAAAATAAACGGCGTCTTCCGAAGTTCTAAACAAGAATCAAGCTTTCGACGCATGTATCTGAGTACAGGAGTAGTCAAACACAGGTACCTCCATTGCTGTTGCTAAAATAAGGAATCTGTGATATATGAGTCCTCAGTCCTGAAAATCTACAGGGCATCATGCTGATGGCTAAAGAAGAATCAGGGATTCGAGGCATGAATGTGGGTAATAGCAATCCTCAGATACAGGAAACTACATGGCCGCTTGCTAATCAAAGAGAAGAAATCTGTTTTCCACGGTTCGTGTATCAAAAAATCTACAATACCTCTTACTAAGGGCTAAACAAGTTTCAGGGTTTAGAAACAGGCATCAAGGGAAAGAGAGTCCTCACATACAGGACACTACGTGGCCTTCAACTAAATACGAGTAAAGAGTCACTGTTTTACGCGCCCTCAATCCAAGAAATTCCCAGGTTGTCTGCTATGGGACAAACAAGAGAAAGATCTTCGAGCTCCCCAAATGTTTCAGAGCAATTTAGCATTCGGATATTATGGATCAGTTACATCAGGATTCCAGCAACATTCTGGTCCTCTTAAAAGTTGTAAATGGTATTTTGCACTTCAAGTCCTTTAGGTTCCTCAGAACATCTAAGGTCAGATTCCAGGACAAAAAGAATCTTCTTGCCATATTTGGATGTATCTCTGGTCTTAAGGTGAACCATGTAATCTTTCCCATTCCGAGTCTCTTTTTTTTGAGAAGGGACAAGATTTTAGCACTTGCCAAATGTTTCCTACATACTTTTAACGGTAACCAGTAAACATGGAATCCATAAACCTAGGAAACTTCTGGGTATCTGTCTTTTTATATACTGAATTTGGATCCAAATCGACATGAAAAATCAGGGCATCTTACTGAGAATTACAAGGAAATCCGTTTCGAGGAGTTCTCATATCCCGAAATCTACAGTCCCTCTTAATATGGTTTAATCAGCAATCTGGACTTCTGGGTCTCTGCATTTTGAGAGCTACTGCAGGATGCCGAGACAGTTTCTGGTGACCGAGATACGCTAAATCTGTCATTACTGATCCTCAGGATCTTTCTGGTCCTCTTGTTAGTTGGAATATAGGATTTCGCCCTAGAAATCCTTTTGTTCCTGGCACCAATTATGGCCATAATCATATTCCCCAGAATCAAAAGATATATTGGTACAAAATTCCTCAATTCAGGTGACTTCAAACTACAGAAAATTATTGTGGCTGGGCAGGCAGGAATTGGGGTTTTGAGTTTGGAATATTCCACATTTGGGGGAGGTATTGTGAAGGGGAACCAGGAATCTTGGAATCCAGTTCCCAAATACATTGTGGAGGTTTTTCTCTTGATATTCAAAAAACTGGAATTCTCGGTCACCAGAAACTGTCTCGGCATCCTGCAGTGTGAAACAGGAACCTGGGTAATGGAGGTCGTCAAATACAGGAAACTACACGACATATTGGTAAGGAAGTATAAGGAATCTTCCATATATGAGTCCTGAGTCTCAAAACTGCAGGCTGTCTTCCTAAGTGGTAACCATGAATCAGATTTTTGAAGTAGGAATCCGGGTAATGGGAGTCCTCACATACAGGAAACTTCACTGCCTATTGCTAAGTAAGAATAACGAAACTGTGTTACTCGGGTCCTCAATCCCAAAAAAGCTTAAGGTCATCTTGCAATGAGCTAAGCACAAATCATGGTGTTTTCGAGCATGAATCTGGAAAATTGAGTACTTATTTACAGGCAACTACACGACCTTTTTGTAAGAAAGAGTAAGTAATCTGGGTTACACGAGTCTTCAATCCAGAAAATCTAAAGAGCACCTTGGAAAGTTCTAAAAGAATCAGGGTTTCAAAGCAGGATATATCTAATCAGAGTCTTAATACACAGGAAAATCCACAGCCCTTTGCCAAGGAAGAAAACAAAATCGGTGTTATAGCAGTCCTCAGTCCTTAAAATCACCGGGCCATCTGCTGTGGGTTAAGGAAGAATCAGGGGTTAGAAGCTGGAACATAGGTAATAGCAGTCCTCATATACAGAATCTATATGATCTCTAGCTAAGGAGAACTAACAAACCTCTTTTACATGGTTCCTCCGTCACAATATCTACAGGATATCTTTCTAATATCAAAACAAGAATCAGGGATTCCAAACAGGGTTCTGGGAAAAGGGAGTCCTCATATACAGGACATTACACGGCCCCTCAGTAAAGAAGAATAAAGAATCTGTGATACACTGTTCCACAGTCCGAAAAATTATCAGGGCGTCTTGATGCAGTATAAACAAATTTACTGCTTTGAGCTCGTCTCATGTTTCAGAGATATTTGGCTTGTGGGTATTATGAATCAGTCATTTCAGGACTCCAGCAACATCTGGTGTTGTTGAGAGTTGTAATTGGGCATCTGGTAGTACAAATCCCTTAAATTCCTCGGAACAATTAAGGCCAGAATCCCGGAAAAAAGGTATCATACTGCCGAATTTGGATAGAACTTTGGTCTTAAGATGAACTTGGTAATCCTTAAATTTCCGTTTGGACTTTATTTGTAGAGGGGCCGAGGGCTTTGCAGTTGCCAAATATTTAGTACTTATTGTTAAAATGTAACCAGGATCCGTGGATTCCACGTCCTGAGGAAACATCTGGGCATCTGCATTTTTGTACACATATTTTTTGGAATCCACATGGACAGGGAAATTCAGGGCATTTTGCTGAGAACGGAAAAGGAATCCGGTTCTTGGAGCTCTATCGCCTAAATCTACAAAGTCACTTGATAAGTTTAATCAGCAATCTAGGCTTCTATGTCGCCACATTTTTAGTGTGTCTTTTGAAAAGGGACCAGGAATCTTGGGTTCAAATTCCTCAAGAACTTTACTGGAGTCTTTCTCTTCATATCCAAGCAACTGGATTTCTAGGTCACCAGGAAATATCTAGGCGTCTTGCTGAGAATGAAGCAGGAATTTCAATAATGGGAATTCTCATATACAGGTCACTACATGACCCGTTGCTATGGAAGAATAAGGAATCTGGGTTACACGAGGCCTCCATCTCAAAAACATACAAACCATCTTGCTAAGAGATAACGACCATTCAGGTTTTGGGAGTCAGAATCTGGATAACAGGAGTCCTCATATACAGGAAACTGCACTGTTTATTGCTAAAGAAGAATAAGGAATCTAGTTTACACGTGTCCTCCATCCCAATAAAACTTCAGGGTTTCTTGCTAAGGGCTAAACACGAATTTGGGTTTTTGAAGCATATTACTGGGGAAATGAAATGCACATATACAGACAAATGGACTGACTTTTCGTAAGAAAGAATAAGGAATGTGGGTGATATGTTTTCCCAGCCTCCAAAAAATTATACAGAACCTTCCTAAGATCTAAACAAGTATCAAGCTTTTGACGCATGTATCTGAGTACAGGAGTACTCAAATACAGGTAACTGCATGGTTGTTGCTAAAATAAGGAATCTGTGATATATGAGTCCTCAGTCCTGACAATCTACAAGGCATCATGCTGATGGCTAAAGAAGAATCAGGGATTCGAGGCATGAATGTGGGTAATTGCAATCCTCATCTACAGGAAACTACATGGCCGCTTGCTAATAAAAGAGAAGAAATCTGTTTCCCACGGTTCGTCTATCAAAAATCTACGATACTTCTTACTAAGGGCCAAACACGTATCAGGGTTTAGAAACAGGAATCAAGTGAAAGAAAGTCCTCAAATACAGGACACTACATGGCCTCCAACTAAATACGAGTAAAGAGTCACGGTTGTATGCGCCCTCAATCCAAGAAATTCCCAGATTGTCTGCTATGGGACAAACAAGAAAAAGGTCTTCGAGCTCCCCAAATGTTTCAGAGCAATTTACCATTCGGGTATTATGAATCGGTTATATCAGGACTCCAGCAACATTGTAGTCCTCTTAAAAGTTGTAAATGGTATTTTGCACTCCATGTCCTTTAGGTTCCCCAGAACATCTAAGGCCAGATTCCAGGACAAATAGAATCTTCTTGTCATATTTGGATGTAACTCTGATCTCAAGGTGAACCCTGTAATACTTTTCTTTCCGTGTCTGTTTTTATTTTGAGATGGTACAAGGATTTTTCACTTGCCAAATGTTTCCTACGTACTTTTAATGGTAACCAGGAATGATGGAATGCACGAACCTAGGAAACTTCTGGGCAAATGTCTTTTGATATACTGAATTTGGAATCCAAATCGACAGAAA
This sequence comes from Carlito syrichta, assembly GCF_000164805.1. NCBI lineage: Eukaryota > Metazoa > Chordata > Mammalia > Primates > Tarsiidae > Carlito > Carlito syrichta. The sequence continues at coordinate 9,353 of NW_007253267.1, forward strand.
ATATCAGGGCATCTTACTGAGAATTAAAAGGTAATCCGGTTCTAGGCGTTATCATTTACCAGAATCTACAGGGCCTCTTGATAATGTTTAATCAGCAATCTGGGTTTCTGGGTACCTACATTTTTAGAGCTACTTGCTCCGTGGATACGCTAAATCTGTCATTACAGATCCTCAGGATCTGTCTGGTCCTCTTATTAGTTGTAATCAAGAATTTGACAGTTGAAATCCTTTTGCTTCCTGGGACCGTCTATGACCATAATCATATTCCCCAGAATCAAAAGGTATATTGGTACAAAATTCCTCGATTCATGTTACCTCAATGTGCAGAAAATTCTTGTGGGTAGGCTGGTAGGAATTGGGGTTTTGTGTTTGGAATATTCCACATTTTGGGAAGGTCTTGTGAAGGGGAACCAGGCATCCTGGATTCCAGTTTCCAAAGAAAAATATGGACGCCTTTCTCATATTTCAAGAAAACTGGGATTCCCGGTCTCAATGAACTGTCTCGGTATTCTGCAGAGTGAAGCAGGAAGCTGGGTAATGGAGGTCATCATATACAGGAAACTACACATCATATTGCTAAGGTACTATAACGAATCTTCCTTATATAAGTCCTCAATCCCAAAAACTACAGGCCGTCTTCCTAAGATGTAACCACGAATCAGGTTTTTGAAGTAGGATTCTGGATAATGGGAGTCCTCACATAAATGAAACTTCACTGCCTATTGATAAGTAAGAATAAGGAATCTGCATTACTCGGGACCTCAATCCCAAAAAAGCTTAAGGTCATCTTGTTAAGGGCTAAAACGAATCATCGTGTTTTCAAGCATGAATCTGGAAAATGGAGTCCTTATTTACAAGCAACTACATGACCTTTGCTAAGAAAGAATAAGGCATCTGTGTTACATGAGTCCTCAATCGCAAAAATCTACAGAACATCTTTGAAAGTTCTAAATAGAATCAAAGTTTCGAAGCAGGATGTATTTAATGAGAGTCATAATATACAGTAAAATACACAGCCCCTTGCCAAGGAAGAAAAAGAATCGGGGTTATAGCAGTCCTCAGTCTTTAAAGTCAGCAGGTTATCTGCTGTGGGCTAAACAAGAATCAAGGTTTAGAAACTGGAACATAGGTAAAAGCAGTCCTCATATGCAGAATCTACTAAGGAGAACTAAGAAACCTCTTTTACACAGTTCCTCCGTCAAAATATCTACATGACATTTTGGTAATGGCACAACAAGAATCAGGATTTCCAAACAGTGTTCTGGGGAAAGGGAGTCCTCATATACAGGACAATACACAGTCCCTTGGTAAAGAAAAATATGGAATCTGTGATACACTATTCCACAATCCAAAAAATTCTCAGGGCGTCTTGCTGCGGTATAAACAAGAATCAAGACTTCGAGCTCTTCTCATGTTTCAGAGATATTTGGCTTGTGGGTATTATGAATCAGTCATTTCAGACTCCAGCAATGTCTGGTCCTGTTGAGAGTTGTAATCAGGTATCTGGTAGTACAAATCCTTTAAGATCCTTGGGACAATAAAGGCCAGATTCCCAGAAAAAAAGTATCATACTGCCGTATATGGATGTAACTTTGGTCTTAAGATGAAGTTGGTAATCCTTAAATTTCCATTTGAACTTTATTAGTAGAGGGGCCGAGGGCTTTGCAGTTGCAAAATATTTAGTACGAATTATTAAAATGTAACCAGGATCCGTGGATTCAATGTCCCTAGGAAACATCTGGGCATCTGCATTTTTGTACATAGTGTTTTGGAATCCACATGGACCGGGAAATTCAGGACATCGTGCTGAAAACAGAAAGGGAATCTGGTTCGTGGAGTTCTCTATCGCCTAAATCTACAAAGTCTCTGGATAAAGTTTAATCAGCAATATGGGCTTCTATGTCACCACATTTTAGTGTATCTTATGAAAAGGGACTAGGAATCTTGGGTTCCAATTCCTCAAGAACCTTATGGGAGTCTTTCTCTTGATATCCAAGGAACTGGAATCTGGATCACCAGGAAATATCTAGGCGTCTTGCTGAGAATGAAGCAGGAATTTCAATAAAGGGAATCCTCATATACAGATCACTACACGACCTGTTGCTTCGGAATAATAAAGAATCTTGGTTACACGAGGCCTCCATCCAAAAACCTGTAGACCGTCTTGCTAAGAGATAACCAGCAATAGGGTTTTGGGAGTAGGAATCCGGATAATGGGAGTACTCATATACAGGAAACTACACTGTGTATTGCTAAAAGAGAATAAGGAATCTGGTTTACACGTGTCCTCCATCCCAATAAAACTTCAGGGTTTCTTGCTAAGGGCTAAACACGAATTTGGGATTTTGAAGCATAAACTAGGGAAATGAAATGCTCATACACAGGCAAATCCACTGACTTTTCCTAAGAAAGAATAAGGAATGTGAGTGACGTTTTCTCAATCCCCCCAAAAATATATGGAGTCTTCCATATATCTAAAAAGAATCAAGCTTTCGACGCATGTATCTGTGAGCAGGAGAAATAATATACAGGTAACTGCACGGCTGTTGCTAAAAATAAGGAATCTGTTTATACGGGTCATCAGTCTCGAAGATCTACAGGGCATCTTGCCGAGGGCTAAAGAAGTATCAGGGATTTGAGGCATGAATGTGGGTAATAGTAATCCTCCATATACAGGAAACTACATAGCCTCTTGCTGATAAAAGAGAAGAAATCAGTTGTCCACCGTTCCTCTATTAAAAAATGTACAAGACTTCTTCATAAGGGCTAAACAAAATCAGGGTTTTGATACAGGAATCAAGGGAAAGAGAGTCCTCACATACAGGAGACTACATGGCCTCCAGCTAAGTACGAATAAAGAATCATGGTTGTACGCGCCCTCAATCCAAAAAATTCCCAGGTTGTCTGCTATGGGACAAACAAGAAACAGATCTTCGAGCTCCCCAAATGTTTCATAGCAATTTAGCATTCGGATATTATGAATCGGTCATTTCATGACTCCAGCAAAATTATGGTCCTCTTAAAAGTTGTAAATGGTATCGGGCACTCCAAGTCTGTTAGGTTCCTGAGAAGAACTAAGACCAGATTCCAGGATAAAAAGAATCTTCTTGCCATATTTGGATGTGACTCTGGTCTTAAGTTGAACCCTGTAATCCTTCCCCTTCTATGTCGCTTTTTATTTTTAGAAGGTTCAAGGGTTTTGCACTTGCCAAATGTTTACTACGTGCTTTTAATGGTAACCAGTAATCATGGAATCTTCGAACCTAGGAAACTTCTGGGCATCTGTCTTATGATATAATGAATTTGGAATCCAAATCGACAGGAAAAATCAGGGCATCTTACTATGAATTAAAAGATAATCCGGTTATACGTGTTCTCATTTTCCGGAATCTACAGAGCCTCTTGATAAGGTTTAATCAACAATCTGGTCTTCTGGCTCCCTACATTTTCAGAGCTACTTGCTCTGTGGATATGGTAAATCTGTCATTAAAGATCCTCAGGATCTTTCTGGCCCTCTTGTTATTTGAAATCTAGGATTTGGCCCTGAATTCCTTTTGTTTCCTGAGACAATCTACGACCATATTCATATTCCCCAAAATCAAAAGGTATATTGGTACAAAATTCCTCAATTCAGGTGACCGCAAAGTACAGAAAATTCTTGTGGTTGGCCAGGTAGGAATTTGGGTTTTGGGTTTGGAATATTCCACATTTTGGGGAAGTCTTGTGAAGGTGAACCAGGAATCTTGGATTCCAGTTCCAAAAGAATATATGGAAGTCTTTCTCTAAATATTCACAAAAATGGAATTCTTGGTCACAGGAACTGTCTTGGCATCAAGAGAGTGAAGCAGGAAGCTGGTAATGGGGGTCATCATATACAAGAAACTACCCGACATATCGCTAAGTAAGTATAAGGAATCTTCCTTATATGAGTCCTCAGTCCCAAAACTACAGGCCGTCTTCCTAAGTGGTAACCACGAATCAGATTTTTGAAGGAGGAATCTGGGTAATGGGAGTCCTCACATACAGGAAACTTCACTGCGTATTGCTAAGTAAGAATAAGGAATCTGCATTACTCGGGTCCTCAATCCCTAAAAAGCTTAAAGTCATCTAGCTATGGGCTAAACACAAATCATGGTGTTTTCGAGCACGAATCTGGAAAATGGAGTCCTTATTTACAGGCAACTACATGACCTTATGGTAAGAAAGATTAAGGAAAATGGGTTACACGAGTCTTCAATCCCATAAATCTACAGAGCTTCGTGGAAAGTTCTAAAAGAATCAGTGTTTCGAAGCAGAATGTATCTAATAAGAGTCCCAACATACAGAAAAATACACAGCCCCTTGCCAAGGAAGAAAAAGAATCGAGGTTATATCAGTCCTCAGTCCTTGAAATCAACAGGCCATCTGCTGAGGGTTAAACAAGAATCAGGGTTG
>NW_007253268.1:0-12136 GCF_000164805.1 Carlito syrichta
TTTCTAATTAACTCAGCTGGCTTGACAGCTGGCTAACTAGTTAAGTCACCTAGTTTATTCAGCTGGCTAGCCAGCAGGCTTACTATATAGCAAGCTAGTTAATTCAGCTGAATAGCAAGCAGGCCAGCTATTTATGTCAGCTGGTTAAGTCACCTGGCCAGCCAGTTGGTTAGCTAAGTAGCGAACTAGTTATTGCAGTTCACTATCCAGGTGTTAGGTAGTTAAGTTAGCTAGCTAAGTCAGCTGGCTAGCCAGTTAGCTAGCTATGTAGAAAGCTAGTTTAGTTAGCTGGTTAGCCAGCTGGCTAGCTGATTAAGTCAGCTAGGCTAGTTATTTCCGCTGGCCAGCCAGCACTCTAGCTACATAAGTCAGCTAGTTAAGTCAGCTGGCCAGCCTGCTGGCTAGCAGGATAAGTAAGCTAGCTAAGTCAGCTGCCCAGCCAGCTGGCTAGTTAGGTAGTTAGTTAGTTAAGTCAGTTAGTCAAGTCATCTGACTAGCTAAGTAGCTAGCTTGTTAAGTCATTTAGTTAAGTCAGTTGTCTAGCTAGCTGCAAAGCAAGGTAGCTAGCTTGTTAAATCAGCTGGCTAGCTAGTTAAGTCACGCAGTTAAGTCAGCTCACTGGGCAGCATGTTAGCTAAGTAGTTAGGTTGTAAACTCAGCTGGCAAGCCAGCGGGCTATGTAGGTAGGTAGCTAGTCATGTGAGCTGGCTAGCCATGAGGCTATCTTGTTATGTCAACTAGTTAAGTCACCTGGCTATCCAGCAGTCTACCTAGGGAGCTAGCTAGTTAAGTCTATTGGCTAGCCAGCTGGCTACATTGTTAAGTCAGCTAGATAAGTCAGCTGGTTAGACAGCTGGCAAGCTAGTTAAGTCAGCATTTTAGTCAGCTGTCTAACCAGCTAGCTAGCTAGTTAAAAAAGCTCTTTAAGTCAGTTGTCTAGCCAGCTTCTACCTATTAAAAAACTAGTTATGTCATATGCATAGAAAGCTGGCTCGCTTGTTATTTCAGCTAGTTTTGTCAGCTGGCTAGCTAGGTAGCTAGCTAGTTAATTCAACTAGATATGTCACCTAGTTAGCTAGTTAACTCAGCTAGTTTAGTCAGCTACATATATGGTAGCTAGCTAGGGAGCTAGCTGGTTAAAGCAGCTAATTACGTCAGCTGACTATGTAGGTAGCTAGCTAATTGAGTCAGCTATTTAGGTAAGCTGGCTAGCTAGTTAAGTCACCTAGTTAAGTCAGCTTGCTGGCCACAAGCTTAGCTATGTACTTAGGTAGTTAAGGCCGCTGGCAAGAAGTTGACTAGCTATATAGGTAGCTAGTTATTTCAGCTGGATAGCAATCATTCGTCTAGTTATGTCAGCTAGATAAGTCATCTTGCTATCCAGTTGTCTGTCTAGGTAGCTAGGTAGTTAAGTCTGCTGGCTAGCCAGCTGGCTACTTCCTTAACTCAACTAGTTTAGTCAACTGTCTAGCCTGATGGCTAGCTACGTAGCTGGGCAATTAAGTCAGCTAGCTAGCCAGCTGGCTAGCTAGTTAAGTCACCTTGTTAAGTCAGCCTACTACCCAGCTTGACAGCTAGGTAGGTAGTTATTTATGTCAACTGTATTGCCATCTGACTAGATAGGTAAGTCACCTAGATAAGTCAACTGAATAGCCCGCTGGCTAGCTAGGTAGCTTGCTATTTAAGTTAGCTGACTAGCCGGCTGACTAGCTAGATAAGTCATCTAGTTAATTCACCTGGATAGCCAGCTGGATAGCTGCATAGCAAGCTACTTAATTCAACTGGCTACAAAGCATGTCAACTACTTAAGAGAGCTAGTTAGCTCTGCTGGCTAGCCAGATGGCTAGCTAGGTAGTGACCTAGTTAAGACAGTTGGCTGGCCAGATGGCTAGCTAATTAAGTCAGCTAGTTAAGTCAGCTGGATATCCAGGTGGCTAGGTAGATAGCTAGTTTAGTCAGCTGTCTAGTCAGCTGGATAACTAGTTAAGTCAGCTAGTTTAGGCACCTGGCTGGCCAGCTGCCTAGCTCATTTATCAAGTAGTTAATTCAGCCTGCTTACCAGCTTCCTAGCTAGTTTAGTCACCTCGTTAAGTCAGTTGGCTAGCCTGCTCCCTTGCTAGTCAAAAAGCTAGTCAGTTCAGGTGGCTAGACAGCTGGTTAGTTAGATATTTCAGTGAGTTAAGTCCAGCTGGCTAGCTGGATAGCTAGCTAGTTAATTCAGCTATTTATGTCGGCTGGATAGCTAGTTAAGTCAGCTAGTTAACTTGGCTAGCTAGCTAAATATCTAGCTAGGTATCTAGCTAGTTTTTTCAAATGGCAGTCAGCTGGCAATTTAGGAAACTAGATAGTTAAGTCAGCTAGTTAAGTGAGCTGGTTAGCTACTTAATCAGCTTGTTAAGTCAACTGGCTAGCCAGCTGCCTAGCTGGGTAGCTAGCTATTTAATTCAGCTGGCTAGCCAACTGTTTAGCTAGGTAGCTAGGTTGTTAAGTCACCTGGCAATCCAGCAAGATACATAGGCTACTAGCTATTTAAGTCAGGTGGGTAGCCACCTGGCTAGCTAAGGATATCAGCTAGCTAAGTAAGCTGGCTAGCCAGCTGGCTAACTAGTTAAATCAGGTAGTTGAGTCAACTGCCTAGCCAGCTGGAGAGATGGTTAAGACAGCTAGTTAATTCTAGTGGCTAGCCAACTGGCTAGCTAGGTACCTACATAGTTAACTCAGCTGTCTAGCCAGCTGGCAAGCTGGTTAAATCTGCTAGTTAAGTCAGCTGGCAAGCCACCTTGCGAGTTAGGTTGCTAGCTAATTAATTCAGTTGGCTAGCCAGTTGGCTAGCTAGTTAAGTTAGCGTGTAAAGTCACCTAGTTAACTGGCTGGCTAGCTAGGTGGCTAACTAATTAAGCCAGTTGTCTAGTCGGATGGCTATCTACTTAAGTCAGCTAGCTAAGTTGGCTGGATAGCCGGCTGGCTAACTAGGTCGCTGGCAAGTGAAGCCGGCTGGTTAGCAGGCTGGTCAGCTAGGTGGCCAGCTAGTTCAGCCTGCTGGTTAGCCGGCTGATGAGCTGGGTGACTGGCTAGTTCAGCCGGCTGGCAATTCGACTGTCCAGTCAGCCACCTGTCTATTTAAGCCAGCTGGCTTGCCTGCTGGCCAGCCCACTAACTAGGTAGCTGACTGCCTAGCCAGCTACCCAGCCTGGTATCTAGTTGTCTAGCCATCTAACCAACCCAGTAGCTAGCTACTTATGTCAGCTGGCTAGCCAGCTAGCCAGTCAACTGGTTAGTCAGAAAGTCAGATAGGTAGCCAGTTAGCTAGTTAAGTCAGGTAGCAAGTAAGTCAACTAGCTAGTCTGTTTGCTACTCAGCTAGCTAATTCCGCTAGATTGTCAGTTAGATAGTTGTCAGCAAGCTATCCACTAGATTGTCAGTTAGATAGTTGTAAGCTAGCCAGCTAACTAGCCAGTTATCTAGCTAGTTAAGTCAGCTAGCTAGACAGCTAGATAGCTTGTTTGCTAGCTAGTTATGTCATCTGGATAGCCAGCTAGCTAGTCAACTAGCTAGTTATGTCAGCTAGTAAATCAGCTAATTACTTACCTAACTAATCAGCTAGCCACTAAATCAGCTGAGCAGATAGCTAGTAGGCTCGCTCACTTTCCATCAGGTCAGCTAAATAGTTGGATCACTCACCTGCCAACCAGTCAGCAAATTAGTCAACTTGCTCGCCTGCCAATATGTCAATTACCTGTTGGCTCACTCGCAGGTCAACATGTCAGCTAACTAGTTGGCTTTCTCACCAGCTGACTTGTTAATTTAGCTCACTGGTCGGTTAGCTCGCTGGCTGACATGTTAAGGCAGCTCACCCATTGGTTCACTTGATGGCTGACTAGTTAAGTTGGCTCACCGGTCAGTTCAATCGCTGGTTGACTAGTTAAGTCTTCTGAGTAGTTGGCTCACTAGCCAGCTGAATAAAGTCGACTGACCAGTCAGCTCACTAGCTAGCCAAATAGTTAATTCAGCTGAACAGTTGACTCATTCGCCGGCAGACTAGATAATTCAGCTGACCAGTAGGCTAACTCGCAGTCCAACTAGTTAAATCAGCTAAGTGGTCAGATGAATAGCCAGCAAAGTAGTTATTTCATCTAACCTATCGGCTGACTAGTAGTCCATCATGACAGCTGAAAAGCTAGCTCTGCTAGCTAGGCGGCCAAATAGTTAGGCCAGCCAACTAGTCAGCCAAATAGTTGACCTACTAGTTAGGACATGAAACCAGTCAGCCAATTAGTTAATCGAGCTAAATAGTGGGCCAACTCATCAGTCAACTCGACCCAGCTAACTAGTCGACCGACTTCTGGGCCACCATGTTAAGCCAGGTAATAAGTTGACTGTGTAGTCAGCCAACATGTTAAACCAGCTAACTAGTCAGGCGATTCATCAGCCAACAAGTTAAGTAACCTAGCTAACTCGTTATCCATCTATTTAAATCAGATAGATAACTCGTTTATCAGCTAGTTAAAACAGTTAGCTGTCTGGTTAACCGACTTGTTAAATCAGCTAGCTATCTCATTAGCCAACTAGTTAAGTAAGCTAGCTAACCAGCTAGCTAGCTAAGTCAGCCAGCTAAGTCAACTAGCTCACTAATTAACTAACTATTTAAGTCAGCTACTTAAGTCTGCTACCTAGCTATTTAGGTAATTAGATAAGTCAGCTAGTTATTCACCTAGATAAATAGTTAGCTAACTATTTAATTCAGGTAGTTACGTCAGCTAACTAATTAGTTAAGTCAACCAGTTAAGTCAACCTGCTAAGTAGTTAAGTCAGCTAGCTAAGTCAGCTAGTTAATTCAGCTTTCTAATTTAGTCAGTTTGTTAAGACAGTTAGCTAGCTAGTGAGCTAATGGGTTAAGTCAGCAGGTTGAGTCAGGTAGTTAGCTATGTAACTAACGGGTTAAGTCTGCTGGTTGAGTCAGCTAGCTAGCTAGTTAGCAAATGGGTTGAGTCAGCTGGTTGAGTAGGCTAGCTAGCTAGTTAGCTAACGAGTTAAATCAGCTGGATGGGTCAGCTAGCTAGCTAGTAAGCTAATGAGTTAAGTCAGCTGGTTGTGTCAGCTAGGTAGCTCATTCGTTAATGAGTTAAGTCAGATAATTAAGTAATCAAGCTAGCACGTTAGATAATGAATAAGCTAAATTGTTAGCTAGCTGGTTAAGTCAGCTAGTTAGCTAGACAGCTAGCTATTTAAGTCAGCTTGCTAGCTGGTAGCTAGCTAGTTAGCTATGTATTTAAGTTAGCTGGGAAGCTACATAGTTAGCTAGTTAGCTAACTATTTATGTCGGCTGGCTAGCTAGGTAGTGAGCTAGTTTAGTCAGTTGTTTAGCCAGCTGGATAGCTGGTTAATTCAGCTAGATAAGATAACAGGCTAGCCAACTGGGCAGGTAGGTACCTAGCTAGTTAAGTCAGCAAGATAGCTAAATGGCTAGCAAGTGATGTCAGCGAGTTAAATCAGCTGGATTACCAACTGGCTAGCTGGTTAAAACAGTCAGTTTAGTCAGGTCTCTAGTCAACTGACTAGGTAAGTACATAGCTAAATAAGTCAGCTTGCTAGCCAGCAGGCTAGCTGTTCAATTCACCTAATTAAGTCAGCTGGCTAGCCTGCTGGATAGGTGGGTAGCTAGCTAGTTAAGTCAGCTAGCTAGCCAGCTTGTTAGCTTAAGTCAGTTAGGTAAGTCAGATGGCTGGAGAGCTGGCTAGATACATAGCCAGAGAGTTAAGTCAGCTGGCTAGCCAGTTGATTAGCTGGTTAAGTCAGCTGGCAATCAACTGCCTAGGTAGTTAAGTCAACTCATTAACTCAGTTAGCTATCCAGCTGGTTAGCTAGTTTAAAAGCTAGTTAAGTCAGTTGGGTAGCCATCTGGCTAGCTAGTTATTTCAACTAGTTAAGTCAGTTGGCTAGCTAGGAAGCAAGCTACATAAGCCAGCTAGTTATGTGAGCTAGCTCGCTAGTTATGACAGCTAGTTAAGTTAGATGGCTAGCTAGATAGCTCGCTAGGTAGGTAGCTAGTTAACCTAGCTAGTTATGCCATCTGGCTAGCTTGGTAGCTAGCTGGTTAAGTCAGCTAGTTAAGTCAGCTTCCTAGCTATTTAAGTCAGTGAGTTGTCAGCTGGTGAGCCAGCTCCCTAGCTGGATAACTAGCTAGTTAAGTCAACTGGCTACCAGTTAACTAGTTAGTTAAATAACATAGTTAATTCAGCTCAATAGCCAGCTGGTTAGCTAAGTAACTAAGTAGATATGTCAGCTGTCAAGCCAGCAGACAATGTAGGTAGCTAGCTAGTTAAGTCAGCTGGCTATCCAACTGGCTAGCTAGGTACCTAGGCAGGTGATCAGTCAGCTAGCTAGCTGGTTAGCTAGTTAGTCACCTAGTTAAGACAGCTGGCTAGACAGCAGGCTAGTTAGGTGGCTAGATAGTTAAATCAACTGTCTATTATGCTAGTTATACAGTTAAATCACCTAGGTAAGTCAGCTGGCTTCCCAGTTGGCTAGCTAGGTAGTTGTCTACTTACGTCAGCTGGCTAGACAACTGGCTACTTAGTTAAGTCGACTAGTTAAGTCAGCTTGCTAGCCAGCTGGCTAGCTATATATCAACCTGGTTAATTCAGCTGACTAGCAAGCAGGCCAGCTGTTTAAGTCAGCTAGCTAGTTAAGTCAACTAAATAAGCAAGCTGGCTAGACAGCTGGCTAGCTAGTTAGGTCACCGAGATAAGTCAGCTCATTAGCCAGCTGGATACCTACTTAGCTAGATAGTTACTCAACTGGCAAGCATGCGGAATACATATGTAGCTAAATAGTTAAGTCAGCTGGCTAGCCACCTGGTTAGCTAGTGATGGAAGCTAGTTAAATAAGCTGGCTAATTAGATAGCTAACGAGTTTAGTCACCTAGTTGAGTCAGGTGGCTAGCCAGCACTCTAGGTCGTTAATTCTGCTAGTTAATTCTAGTGGGTACCCATGTGTCTAGCTAGGTAGCTAGCTAGTTAAGTCGACTGGCTAGTTGGATGGCTATCTATTTAAGTTAGATAGTTAAGTCAGCTAGATAGCTGACTGGATACCTAGGTGGCTGGCAAGATAAAGCAGCTAGTTAGCAGGCTGGTAAGGTAGGTGGCCAGTTATTTAAACTGGCAGGCTAGTCAGCTGAAGATCAGGGTGGCTGGCTATTTAAGACGGCTGGCAATACGACTGTCCAGCCATCTGGCTGGCTATTTTAGCCAGCTGGCTATCCAATTGGTCAGCCCACTAGCTAGTTATCCAGCTGCCTAGCCAGCTAGACAGCCAGGTAGCTAGCTAGTTAAGACAGCTGGCTAGCCATCTAGCTAACCAGGTAACTTGTTAGTTAAGTCTGCTGGCTAGCCAACTGTCCAGCCAGCCAGCTAGCTATTTAAGTTGGCTGGCTAGCCAGCCCACAAGCCTACTAGATAGCTAGCCAGTTGACAAGTCAGCTAGCCTGCCAGGTAGCTAGCTAGTTAATCCAGCTAGCTATTAATCTAGCCTACCAGGTAGCTAGTTAATTATGTCCCTGGCTAGCCAGCTAGCCAGCCAACTACCAACTCATATTAAGTCAGCTAGCTAGCCAGCTAGCTAGTTAAGTCAGCTAGCTAGTCTGCTAGCTAGTCAGCTTGGTAGTTAAGTCGGCTAGCCAGCTAACTAGCCAGGTTTTCTAACTAGTTAAGGCAACTGGCTATACAGCTAGATAGCTTGTTTGCTAGCTAACTATTTCAGCTAGATAGCCTGCTAGCTAGTCAGCTAGCTAGTAAAATCAGCTAGTTACTTTGTTAACTAATCGGCTAGCAGCTCAGCTAGCTGGTCAGCTAATTAATGGGTTCACTCACTTTCCATTAGGTCAGGTAACTAGTCGGCTCTCTCGCTTGCCAACTGGTCAGCAAATTAATTGGCTCACTTGCCAGCCAACAGGTCAACTATCTTGTAGGCTCACTCGCAAGCCAACAGGACAGCTAACTAGTCACCTTGCTCACCAGCCGACTAGCTAACTCAGCTCACCTGTTGGCTGGCTCACTGGCTGACTAGTTAAGGCAGCTAACCCATTGACTCACTTGTCGCCCAATTATTTAAGTCAGCTCACCGTTCAGCTCACTCGCTGGCCTACTTTTTAATTCTTCTGACCAATCACCTCACTCGCCAGCCAACTAAATTTGGCTGACCAGTCAGCTCACTCACCAGTCAGCTAGTTGAGTCAGCTCAGGAGTCGGCTCACTTCCAGACCAACTAGTTAAGTCAACTGACAAGTCGGCTCAATCACCAGCTGTCTAGTTAAGTCAGATGATCAGTCAGATCACTGATCAACTGACTTGTTAAGTCAGCTCACCTGTCAGCTCACTCTGGCCGACTAGTTATGTCAGCTAACTGGTCAGCCGACTTGTTGGCCAACTAATTAAGTCAGCCAACAAATAGGCCGACTAGTCGACCAACTTGTCAGCTGACAAGTTAGCTCAGCTAACTAATCAGCTGACAAGTTAGGCCAGCTAACTAGTCGGCTGATTGCTTGTGTCAGCAAACCAGCAGACAACTAGTTAACCGAGGTAACTAGTGGGTCAATTCATCAGTCAACAGGTTGAGCCAGATAACAAGTCGTCCAACTAGTAGGCCACCTTGTTAAGCCGGCTAACATGTCGTCCAAGTAGTCAGCCAACGTGTTCAATGAGCTTAGTTACTCGACTCGTCAGCAAAAAGTTGTCACCTAGCTAACTCGTTAACCAACTGGTTAAGTCAGCTAGCAATCTCGTTATCCAAGTAGTTAAATCAGCTAGCTAATCAGGTAGCTAAATGGCTAGCTATCTTAGTCTGCTAGCTCACTAGTTAGCTAAGTCAGCTACTTAAGTCTGTTACCTAACTAGTTAGATAATTATTAAATCAGCTAGTTATTCAACTGGTTAAATAGTTAGTTAACTATTTCATTCAGGGAATTGTCAGGTAGCTAACTAGTTAAGTCAGTCAGTTAAGCCAGTCAGCTAAATAGTTAAGTCAGCTGGCTTAGTCATCTAGTTAAGACAGCTTTCTAAATTATTCAACTGGCTAATACAGCTAGCTAGCTAGTGAGCTAATGGGTTACGTCAGCAGGTTGAGTCAGGTAGTTAGCTAGTTAACTAACGGATTGAATTAGCTGATTGTGTCAGCTAACTAGCCAGTTAGCTAACGGGTTGACTCAGCTGGTTCAGTAGCTAGCTAGCAAGTGAGCTAACGAGTTAAATCAGCTGAATGAGTCAGCTTGCTAACTAGTCAGCTAATGAGTTATGTCAGCTGGTTGTGTCAGCTAGCTAGATTCTTAGGTAATGAGTTAAGCCAGATGATTAAGTCACCTAGCTAGCATGTTAGATAATGAGTAAGCTAAATAGTCAGCTAGCTGGCTAAGTCAGCTAGCTTGCTAGCCAACTAACTATTTAAGTCAGCTTGATAGCTAGGTAGTAGCTAGTTAGTTAACAATTAAGGCAGCTGGCTAGCTAAGTAGTGAGCTAGTTAAATCAGTTGGCTACCTAGCTGTTTAACTGTTTAATTCAGCTGGTTACCAGAACTGGCAAACAAACTGGTAAGGTAGGTAACTAGATAGTTAAGTCAACTACATAACTACCTGGCAAGCTAGTGATATTTGCGAGTTAAATCTGCTAGCTAGCCAACTAGCTAGCTGGTTAAGTCAGCTAGCTTAGTCAGCTGTCTAGCCAGCTGACTACGTAGGTAGATAGATGGATAAGTCAGCCTACTAGCCAGCAGACTAGCTGTTCAATGCACCTGGTTAAATCTGCTGGCTAGCCTGCTGGCTAGGTAGGTAGCTAGCTAGTTATGTGAGCTTGCTAACCAGCTTTCTAGCTTAAGTCACCTAGGTAAGTCAACAGGCTAGACATCAGGCTGGTAGGTAGCCAGCTAGTTTAGTCAGCTGGCTAGCCAGCTGAATAGCTGGTTAAGTCAGCTAGTTATGTCAGCTGGCAACCAGTAACCTAGGTAGTTAACTCAACTCATTAAGTCAGTTGGCAATCCAGCTTATGTAGTTACAAAGCTAGTTAAGTCAGATGGCGAGCCATCTGGCTAGCTAGTTATTTCACCTAGTTAAGACAGCTGGATAGCTAGATACAGAGCTGGTTAAGTCAGCTAGTTAAGTTAGCTTGCTAGCTAGTTAAGTCAACAAGTTAAGACAGTTGTCTAGCCTAGCTGGCTTGCTGGGTAGCTAGATAGTTAAGTCATCTGTCTAGACAGTGAGCTAGCTAGTTAAGTAACCTAGTTATGTCAGCTCACTATCCAGCTTGGTAGCTAGGTAGATACTTATGTAATCAGCTGGCAAGCCAACGGGTTTCATGGGTAGCTAGCTAGTTAAGTCAGCTGGCTATCCAGCTGACTAGCTAGGTAGCTATGCAGTTAGGTCAGCTGCTAGCCAGCAGGCTAGCTAGTTAAGTCACCTAGTTAAGTCAGCTGTCAAGACACCTGGCTAGCTATGGAGCTAGATATTTAATTCAGCTGTCTAGCATGCTGCCTAGCTATTTAAGTCATCTAGTTAAGTCTGGCTAGCCAGCTGGCTGGTTAGGTAGCTTGCTAATTAAGTGAGTAGGCTAGACAGCTGGCTAGCTACTTAAGTCAAGTAGTTAAATCAGCTGTCTAGCACCTGGCTAGCTATATAGCAAGATAGTTAATTCAGCTGACTATAAAGCAGGCCAGCTATTTAAGTGAGCTATATAAGTCAGCTGGGTAGCCAGCTGGCTAGCTAGGTAGTGAGCTAGTTAAGTCAGTTGACTAGCCAGCTGGCTACTTAATTAAGAAATCTAGTTAAGAAAGCTGGATAGCCAGCTAGCTAGCTAGGATGAGAGCTAGTTAAGTTAGCCGTCTAGCCAGCTGGCTAACTAGTTAAGTCACCTAGTTGAGTCAGCTGGCTAGCCAGTTGGCTAGTTGGTTAAGACAACTAGTTAAGTCAGCTGGATATCCAGATGGCTAGCAAGGTATTGAGCTAGTTAAGTCAGCTGTCTAGCCAGCTGTCTAGATAGTTAACTCACCTAATTAATTCAGTTGACTTCCCAGCTGGCTAGCTTGGTAGCTAGCTAGGTAAGTCAACTGGCTAGCCAGATGTCTAGCAAGTTAACTTAACTAGTTAATTCAACTGGTTAGTCAGCTGGGTAGCTAGTTAAGTCAACTATTAAGTAGTTGGCTAGTCAGCTGTCTAACTGTTTAATTCAGCTAGTTAAGTCAGCTGACCAGCCATCTGGTGACCTAGGTAGCTAGCTTCTTAAGTCATCTAGGTAAGTCAGCTGGCTAGCTAGGTTGCTAGCTAGTTAAGACAGCTACTTAAGTGAGCTGGCTAGCTAGTTAAGTCAGTTAGTTAATCAGCTGGCTAGCCAGCTGCCTATCAGAGTAGCTATCTAGTTAAATCATCTGGCTAGCCAGCTGGCAAGCAAGTTAAAACACCTACTTAAGTCAGCTCGCTGGCCAGCAGTTTAGCTAGGTAGTGAGGTAGTTAAATCAGCTCGCAAGCCAGTGGGACATATAGTTAGGTAGCTAGTTAAGTCAGCTGTCTAACCATCAGTCTATATCTAGTTATGTCAGCTAGTTAAGTCAGCTGGCTATATAGCTGTCTAGCTAGGTAGGTAGCTAGTTAAGTCTGCTGGCTAGCCAGCTAGCTACTTTGTTAAGTCAGCCTGTTAAGTCAATTGGCTAGGCTACTGGCTAGCTAGTTAGCTAGGCAATAAAGTAACCCGGCTAGACAGTTGGCCAGCTAGTTTAGTCAGCTAGTTTAGTCAGCTTGCTAATCAGCTGGCTATCTAAATAAGTCAGGCCATTAAGTCCATTGTCTAGCCAGCTGGCTATCTAGGTAAAAAGCTTGTTACATGAGATGTGTAGCCATCTGGCTTGCTAGTTATTTCAGCTAGTTATGTCAGCTGGGTAGCTAGGCAGCTAGCTAGTTCAGTCAGCTTGATATGCTAGTTAAGTCAGCTAGTTAAGTCAGCTTGCTATAGGATAGCTAGCTAGGTAGCTAGCAATTTGTATCTGTTAAGTCAACTGGCTTGCTAGGTAGCTAGCTAGTTAAGTCAGCTATTTAAGTCAGCTGGGTAGCTAGCTAAGTCTGTTAGTTAAGTCAGCTGGAGAGCCATCTACCAAGCAGGAT
>NW_007253269.1:0-9067 GCF_000164805.1 Carlito syrichta
GGGGGCAATGCTGAGGCAATTGGCTTGTGCACTGGGCAGGGGTCCCAGGAAGCTCTGTCAGGAGAATGCATGTGCGGATATGCCTGTCTGTGTAATGCCCTGAAAGCTTCAGAAATTGTGTAATGAAATACATTTAGTAATACAATTACTGGTAAAAAAAACTCCAGGAAAGACATGAAAGAAACTATCTCTGGATAGTGGGACTGTGGTTTTAGTGACTAAAAATATTTTGTAATAAAATAAAAATTTTGTAATAAATAGTTTTAAATAAAATGTTGTAAGCAAGATATTGTAATTAAAAACATTGAAAAGATTATTAAATGTTTTTGTAATACAAATGTAAAAAAATAAGTGAATCTACAGCATGCAGAGGTATTACAAAAGAGAATAAAGATATATATACATATAAAAAAATGCAAAACTACAAAAAGGTAGTGTTTGGGCGAAGGTGAATTCAGTTTCATTTAGTTTGGCAAATGCAATTCTGTTCCAGGCGCTTGGTGGTGCTGGGTGTGGGGGCGTGATCACGGAGGACACCCTGCCCAGATGTCAGATATGGGCGAGGGTCGATGAAGGAGTCCAGGAGGCCTGCCGGGAGCAGGTGACCCCCAGCTCCATCTTGGCAGGTGAAGTCGAACCAGGAGTAGACTGCAGATCCGGGGGGAGCTGACCTGGAGGAGGATGGTGCCAGGGCTAAATGCAGGGGAAGAGAGAAGCCCAGCGCGCAGAGGGCGCAGTGCAAGAAGCCTGGCTCGGTGGCTCAGCCTGTAATCCCGCGCCTTTGGGAGGCTGAGGTGAGTGGATTGCCTGAGCCCGCAGGTTCGAGACCTGGGCAACTTGGGAAGATCTCATCTCCAGCCATCCTTCCGCCTCAGCCTTCCAAGTAGCTGGAACTACAGGCATGCACTACCACACCCAGCTCATTTTGATTTATTGTAGAGATGAGGTCTTCCCAAGTTTTGTATTACAAAAACATTTAATAATCTTTTCAATGTTTTTAATTACAATATCTTGCTTACAACATTTTATTTAAAACTATTTATTACAAAATTTTTATTTTATTACAAAATATTTTTAGTCACTAAAACCACAGTCCCACTATCCAGAGATAGTTTCTTTCATGTCTTTCCTGGAGTTTTTTTTACCAGTAATTGTATTACTAAATGTATTTCATTACACAATTTCTGAAGCTTTCAGGGCATTACACAGACAGGCATATCCGCACATGCATTCTCCTGACAGAGCTTCCTGGGACCCCTGCCCAGTGCACAAGCCAATTGCCTCAGCATTGCCCCCTTAGCGCCCCCCACCCTCCAAGTGTGTATTCATCACATGGGACAGTACCACCCTGCATGGCCGTGGATGTAGCACCCACACCCTGACTCAGAGTCTCCCTGCTGGGTATCTGGAATAGAACTTGGACTTTCCATTCAGCCTGAGGCAGTTTCCCGAAACTCAGAGCGGAAACAATGGTGAACTATAGACGGAGTCGAGAGAACAGGCAGGGAGAGCTCCCAGGCCTGTTCGTCAGATCCAACCACACACCCACCCCTCATCTGTACAAGACATCCCTTCTCTTTGTGCCTTAAGCAAAGTCTGCTGAAGGGCTATTTGGGGCTGCAGCGGGGCGTGTCATTCCAAGTGCCTGCAGCCCAGCTCCTGTCCCCACTGGGTCTCAGAAGCTGGAGGCTGTGTTTCCCTTGGCTGCTGGCTTCTTGCCTGGTATGTGGCCCATTTGCCCTCCCTCCATAATCATCTCTGAGTCACACCTGTGATTCCCAGCGCATTCAACAATTTTCAGCCTTGTCCTCCTCCCTTGCTCCTTGACCTCACTGCTGTGTCCACCCCAGCTGCCCCAGCACCAGCCAAAGAGTGTGGTGGAGGGGTCTGAGAAGCTCAGTGTAGTCCCATGGGGCTTGGCCTGAGCCACTTCAACCCCATCTACCCCAACTAGACTCATCTCTTGGGACTGTGGCCTGCCTTGTTCAGGGGTGGTCCTCCCAAGCCCAAGTGCATGGCCCTGCTCCCATCCTGGCTTCAGTCTGACAGCTCATGAGCTCCTGGCCTGGGCTTCACTAGCCATTAAAGCCCTTTCACCCCACGAGCCTGAGGTCTGCCAGCCTTCCCGGTGGTGTTTAGGGGACAGACGGCGCTGAGGAAGAGGTCTCCACTACAGGACCAGCAGTCCTGGGCAAGCTCCTCTGAAGTCCCTGGGCTAGACCCAGCCTCCCGCAGTAGAAAGGATCCCTCTGAGACCGTTAGAGCAGCCCTTGGAGTCTCCCTGACTGGGATTTCAACCTCTCCTGTTCTCTCCACAGAGGCCAAACCCAGAGCCTCCCAACCTCCCCCTCTCACGTTGGCATTCTGCCCAGGGTTTCCATATTTGCTCACTAATCACAGTCCCTGGGTCTACATTGGGCTGTTCTAAACCTTCTGGAAGAATGGAGGTTGAGGGAACACTTCAGTAGCATCCCCACGCCATAGAGCAAAAGACCAGGCTCAAGGACCCTCAGGGCAGAGGCTCAGTTAAAGAGCCCTAGGCCTCAAACCAGAAGCTGGAGAGGTCCCCAGTGAGGGAGCCTGTCCCACTGTCCCAGTGACAGCGGCCCTATATCATCTTTCACTGGCAGACTCTTCCGATGCTCCAGTTCTCCTTGGATGGTTGCTGGTGCCAAAACAGCTGGTCTTAGAGTCATGTTGCGGCACAGGAAGGTTCCTCTTGAGACTGTGGCGATGTGCATACCTGTCTATGTAGCCCTTGCTGCCCTCGTCCAGGAAAGCTGGGGAGCCCAGAACATTCCTGGTCTGATTTTCCAGTTTAAGGCAGTCCTCCTTGCTTAAAATCATGCACTCTGGACTCTCTGGAATTAAAAATAAAAAGCTCATCATGCCTATGCCAGACTTATGGACCTCTCCATTTCATTACTAAAACAGTCTCTGCCGGGTGTGGTGGCTCAAGCCTGTAATCCCAGCACTTTGGGAGGCTGAGGCGAGAGAATTGCTTGAGCTCAAGGGTTCGCAACCAGCCTGAGCAACTTGGTGAGACCTCGTCTCTACAATAAATCAAAAAAATTAGCTGGGCGTAGTGACACACACCTGTAGTTCCAGCTACTTGGAAGCCTGAGGCGGAAGGATCGCCTGAGCTCAGCATGTCGAGACTGCAGTGGCTGTGAGCGTACCACTGCACTCCAGCCTGGGCAGCAGAGTGAGACTCCAACTCAAACAAAAGAGCGTCTCAGGCCAGGCACAGTGGCTCACTCCTATAAACTCAGCACTCTAGGAGGCCAAGGCGGGAGGATGACTTGAGCCTAGGAGTTCAAGACCAGCCTAGGCAACATAGCAAGACCCTGTCTCAATAAATAAATAAATAAATATTAAAATAAAATAAAAATAAAAAACAGTACTCCCCAGGCCTCCAGCAGCCCAGCGCTCCTGCTGTGCAGAGATCCCCTAGGAGGTAATCCCCACTAAGCATGAGGTTAGTGCTCAGTTCTTAACTCCATTACCTCCCAAATATGACACCTACAGAAAATGACTTGTCCTTTCTAAGCCCCAGTTTGTCTGTTAGACGAGGGTTGTGTGTAGTCTGGAAGGTTTTCATGGGAATTAGCTAAGAAGATGAGTGTGAGGCCCTGAGCACGATGCTTACTGCTCACCTGGCGAGGGCAACTGTCTGCTGGTTGTCAGCCTCATTCCTGGCCCATTGCATCCCATGGTTGGCCCCGTTGCCCTCTTTATTGGGTAAAAGCCGATGTGCTCTCCACTTCCCTCTATTAACTTTGAAACGCCTCTTGTCCTCACCCTCCCTTCACTCTGGGGAAGGTGTTCCAGGTTCTGTTTCCAAACCCAGCTACTCCCCTGTGTGATGTAGAAACCAAGTCTTACAGCAGGTATATCCAACCCACAGCCCGCGAGCCACCTGTGACCCAGGACAGCTAGTAATGTGGCCCCACAAAATCTTTTTATTTTCTTTGTGACCCCATGCGTTGCTCCATTTTTGAAGTTCACAATCATGTCTTATTCGTGGCACTGCTTTTTGGCAGCACATACATCTGTGATCAGTTGTTTTGTTTTTGTTTTCTTTTCATTGTTTTTTAAAGATGTGGGATACAATTCAGGGTTAGGTACACAAATGTTCATTATGCAGGTACCCTTGTTAATGAGGTATGCCCCCCCTTCCCCAGGCAGACTCCCACTACTGCCAATCTCGCTTCCCCGCCCTCCTCCCGGCAGTTTTCCATTACTGCCGATCATTCTTTTATAGTATTGCAATAATTGTTCAAGGTCCACTTGTGAGTGAGAACATGTGATACTCGGTTCTTTGCTTCTGTGAAAGATCACTCAGTATTATAGACTCTGAGTCCATCCAGGTTGCTGTGAAGTTCATGATTTTGTTCTTCTTTATAGATCAGTTGTTTTCAATTATGAAGTACATGAAGAGCAAAATCCGAACAAGCATTTCTGATGAGCACTTTGAGTACTCACTCAGAGTTGGAACCACTTCCATCGAACCAGATATTGATAGATTCGTTTTATAAAACCAAGGTCAAATTTCCCACTAGTTTTATATTGTCTTAATTTTTCTAAACTTTGTAATTAAAAATATTAAGAAATAAAAGAAGTCTTATTTGTATATACACCAGCTATATTATATAATTTGTGTACAGCCCAAGACAATTCCCCTTTACTCAATGTGGCCCAGGGAAACCAAAAGGTATGACACCCCTGTCTTAGAGTATCTGTTCTCCATCACTCTCCCTTCTCAGCACCTTTCATCATAATCTTTCCCTCTAGTCTTGATGTTTCCTAAAAAGCCTCCACTGAAAGCTCCAAATTCCTCACCTGGCTCCCAAGCCTATGGGCAGTGGCAGGCTTCACTCAGTCTTCCTGCCCACCACTCCCACCCTCTCTTCACATTTTCTCCTTCCTGGCCTTCAGTGATCACACCTCACTCAATGCCTTCCTCTTCTGTCCGGACCATCCGAGGTTATTGGGGTACCTGAAAGAGGGAGTGGAGACTAAAAGGAATACAAGACTCCTTTCTGCTGCAAAGGGAGGGCACCGGGGCTAGTCCCCGAGTGGCCCCGTTTCTCTTTATTCCAGAGTTTTTATACAAGCACAATACAATCAGGCATTCAAACTTCCCCAATCTTCAACATTAAACTTCCCCTCTATCAGGAAGTGTCTGTACCCTGACTCAGACCGTTCTGCTAACATTTCACATTAGTTTTGTCCTTGACCAGCACTTTCTGTACTTTGAAAGACACTATTCTTATCTGGACTCTGCTTTTCTAGGTAGACAGTTTCATGCTTTAACTATTTAGTCCCTGACATTTCCCCCTTCTTTATGTATTTTTGTGGCATAAGGTTATCTTGGCTCCTGTCTTAGGTTGTTCTCGCTTCACCTTGGTTGTTACCTGTCATCGGCTTATTCCCCCTCTACGAGGGGAATGCCTGTCTTAGGTTCATACCAGGTGGCTGGAATCTTACCCGTCATTGAATACTAAGACTTCTTCTTATACCACATGTTCTATGGGGCATTGGGCTTGTTGTAGCTTTATCATATGCAAATCTCTTTGCACCGTTATTATAGAGGTCCAGATAGATCTTATAATGCATGGTCCAAGACAAAACAATAACAGGCCAACAATGCTTTTGCAATTATTGGGGTCAGCCATTTCCATAATGCCTGAGTTGGAGATCTAATAAGGTTTTGAATTTTATCGAATATGTCTTTAGCCATATCCATAGGGAGCACATCTATATGTGCTTGACTCAATGCCAATATTTTTTCATGAAGTTTTTGTAGATCTAAGGACTCGTTGCTACTCTCCCATAATCCTTCCAAATGGTGTTTTACTTTCTGCCAGTCACTGGAATTGCCCTGGTAAGTTTTGTTAGTAACACAAATCCATTGATACTCTGAATGACATTTGATTCTGTTATGGGTGTATACAGTGTCTACACGATCCCCCAAATTGGTGACAGCTTCATACAAATTGTAACTTTTGCTCCATTTTTAAATCTATCTTTTTCTGAGTTCCCATCATCTGGGAAATGTTACTAGTAAGGTTGTTAACGAAGTTAGTAGATTGTGTGGACATAATAAGGCTTGCAGCTGCGGCTGCTGTAGATGTAATCATGGTCATTAGAGGCAATGTACCTAAAACTTTTAACCCTACACCCCTTTTTTGTACAGATAACATGTTTCTTAAATGTTGTAATACACTGTACCCTTTGTCCTCATACCAAGGGATAGTAATATTCACAGGTAAAAACACAAAGGGGGGTTGATGAACCAATACTACCATAATGTGCCCATCAGTTAAACAATGTAAACAATTAGTCAAATTACAATTTGTACAATTGATAATGGAAGTCGTATTGTAGTCTGGACTAGGGGTAATGCTAAAAGCACCAGAAGTCACATTGCCTATTAAAAATAAATTAACAGATGTAAGACAAATAGAAGTTCTGTTACACTCTGTGGTATTACCAACAGTGTCATTCAATCTTTGTATAGTTGATGCCATAGGTGATCAGCTAAATTTCTGAGAGGCAAGTTCGGAGATGTTATAACATCCTTTAATCCCGGCGCCAGTTTTCTCCTTTCGGAAGCAGAATGGAATCCCACGACCCATCCCTGTAAAGTTCCAAGATTTCCAGTCTTAGGTGACATTATGACTGAATAGCACATCTTTGTTCATATTGGTGACGTGCAGCAATGGTGGTTCCAGAACATAGGCCCAATGGACGGCTGAATCAACAGTCTCCAGGGTCATCAATATGGTAATTGTCGCACTGAGCACCAAACGCTCAGGAAGCCAACGTGCCCCATCATCATCCTGTGAGAAAACACAAACATGTCCTCGTCCCCATATTAATATGGGGTCGGGGCCCTTCCATAGACCAGTAAGTGGATCTTTCCATTTTACCTGAGCATAAGAACTAGTTGTGGGGTGCCATAGGTGATCAGCTGCTGTGGCCCCATGTGCATCCGCATTCAAAAAATTAAAGTAAATAATGCATGGTTTAATATATTTTGTGGAGTGAAGGGGTACAATTCCCCCTTCTTTATTTTTTGAATTTGCAGCTTCAATGTGCCATGAGCTCTTTCCACAATACCCTGCCCCTGAGGGTTGTAAGGGATCCCAGTCAAATACGTAATGCGTAGCTGCATACAAAACTGCCGAAAACGCACACTAGTGTAAGCTGTGGCATTATCGGTTTTAATAGTATGAGGAAGTCCCAAAACAGCAAAGCAGTGAAGACAACGGGCGATTACAGA
The DNA here is from genome assembly GCF_000164805.1 of Carlito syrichta. Taxonomy (NCBI): domain Eukaryota; kingdom Metazoa; phylum Chordata; class Mammalia; order Primates; family Tarsiidae; genus Carlito; species Carlito syrichta. Next base: position 7,289 of record NW_007253269.1, read on the forward strand.
AGAAGTGTTTTCTTTGGCAGCTGCAGTAGCCATAATAAACCCAGAAAACGTATCGACAGTAGAGTGGACAAATTTTAATTTTCCAAACGAGGGCACGTGGGTGACGTCCATTTGCCATATCTATCCTGGGACAAGGCCCCTAGGGTTCACCCCAAGGTGAGGTACAGGCAAATGTTGTAAACAAGATGGGCAATTTTTAACTATAAGACGTGCCGTCTCTCTTGGAATCCGGAATGCTTTACGCAATCCGGCACTGTTCTGATGATGGATGGCATGGGAAGCCTGAGCAGCCTCTAAAAGAGTCGGATAAATTTGAGACAAACTGTTATCTGCCAAAGTGTTACCCGTGCTAAGGGGGCCAGGCAAGGGCGAGTGAGCTCATATATGAGAGATGTAACATGGAACAATTCTGTGGCGTATTTCAGTTTGCAGTTTCAAAAACAATTGATGTATTACAGCATTTGATGTAGAAATAGCACCGGTTGTTTCCAAAATTGGAACAGCATGAGCTATGTATGTACTGTCTGTATATAAATTAAAAGGGATATCATTATAATCATGAAACACTTGTAAAACTGCTCGAAGTTCAACGAGCTGAGCCAAAGCAGGTGGGGAATTATAAACAGTAGAAAGTTCATTTTCTACCACTGCATATTTTCCTGATGGAGAACTGTCAGTAAAGAAAACTCTGGCCCCTCGAATAGGATTGGGCCGAACAATAATGGGCAAAACAAAAGGATGTAGTTTTTAAAATTGTAATAATTTATGTTGAGGGTAATGATGTATAAACTGTCCGGTATAACCAGCTAAAGCTATGGCCCAAGACATAGAATTGTGCATAAGCATATCCACTTGCTGTGCTGTAAGAGGCAAGCAGATGGATGTAGGCTCTTTTCCAAATAATTGGCGGCTTTTTACATGGGAAGTGTGTACTGTTAGAGCCAGAGTCTCATCATATGGCAGTAAAACCTTATGGGGGTTTATGGAAGTATGTATCCAATATAAGGGGCCATCTTGCCATAAGACGGCGGTAGGGGTGATGGCTGTAGGGAATATATATGCAACCCATGGATGTTCATAATTTATGAATTTGTGCTGTTGACTATGAATGGCTGTTTCTACTTTGGACAATGCCTGTCTAGCTTAAGGAGTGATTGCCCAGGGAGAGGAAGGATCACTTTCCCCTTTTAAAATGTCAAATAGTGGTTTTAATTCACCTGCAGTAATGTTAAGGGAGGGATGGAGCCAATTTATATCTCCCAACATTTTTTGAAAATCATTCAAGGTTTTTAGTTTGTCTGTCCTGATTTGAATTTTTTGTGGCTTAATCTCTCGATTCAGTAAGTAGTGTCCCAAATAAGTATAAGGCGCATGAGTTTGCACCTTTTCTGGAGCAATGAACAAGCCTGTGCTTTCTAAAGCTTTCTCCAAGTCTCGATAAGCTTGTAAAAGCTGTACTTGATCAGGTGATGCTAAAAGAATGTCATCCATATAATGGATAATATAAATTTGTGGATATGATTGCCTTATAGGCCATAATATATGTGAAACAAATTTTTGGCACAAGGTTGGGCTATTTGCCATGCCCTGAGGAAGAACCTTCCATTGGTAACACTGCATGGGCTCAGTTAAGTTTATAGATGGTACACTAAAAGCGAATCGTTTAGAGTCTCCTGGATATAAGGGAATAGAATAAAAACAATCTTTCAAATCCATGACAATAACATGGGAAGAATCAGGTATGACACAAGGGTCAGGAAGCCCTGGTTGTAAGGCTCC
>NW_007253269.1:9339-27336 GCF_000164805.1 Carlito syrichta
CTAAACCTGTTTTATCTTTTTTAATGCTAGTAGGAATAGGCTGTTTAATGCCTTGATTGTTGTGTCCCAATCCTTGAGAAGGGAATAGTCCCTGATCCATTAATTGAGAAGTAACATGAGGATTAGAACTATGCAAATAAACTCCCATTTGTTTCATCACATCACGCCCCCATAGATAAGTGGGCAAACTGGGAACTACATATGGTTGGAATAGACCTGTGTGTCCTTCAGGATCAGTCCAAGAGAGGTGATTACTGCTTATTTTTAGATTGGTAGTTTGTCCTATACCTTTTAATTGCATCAAAGCCTCATGTGTTGGCCAAGCTGGTGGCCAAAAACAGGATGAAATAGCTGAGACATCAGCTCCAGTGTCAAGCAACCCTTAAAATTCTTTACCATTAATAGTTAACGTTAGAGTGGGTCGTTGCTTCCCCCACAAGCATATCAAAGGGCCACTGAATATTCTGCTGTGCATTAATTGTAGCAGTTCACTTGCTTCTCTCATAATAATCAGCCTTCCAGAGTAAGTAGTCTCCCCCTGACAAGCAAGCCCTGGCTAACATTTTCCAATCATTGGGAGACATAGGATGTTGGCTAGCTGTTTCAAGTACTGTCATTGTGAACAGAGCTGTGGGACCGTACTGCGAGCAGGTGGTTTTCAATACTTTTACGATTTTAAATTCCACCGGCCTGTGCACTCTGACTAGATCACCCTGTGCATTTCTTTCTTCAAACACTGGGAACATATTTTCAAATCCTGTAGTATCATGCCCTTGCTGTGCTGCCTGTACTATTACTTCTGAGAGGTTTTTGATAATGGGAGCCGGTGACTGAGGTGAATCAAGTCCTGCGATAACACTAGGCAGAGGTGGAGGCCACATCTCGGGAGGAGCCATTGGCTGAATAGGCGCTATTGTCCCGGGCGGAAAGCTGCCTTCTGACTTTTTACATACTTACAATAAGTCCCTTACTTGAGTTGTCAAATCTCACCTGCTCAGTGATTTCAGTAAGGCCATTATCGGGTTTTGAGATTACTGGGAAGGTTAAAGGGGAATATTTTTCCTCATGATATTTTAAAGCCTCTTCCTCCAAATCTTCTTCATCAGACTGAGGCAGGGGGGTATTAGATGCCTCAGCGACAACTGGGTTATCCTCGGGTTTATGACTGGGTTGAGAAGATTTTACATTTTCACTAAACTTTGTAAGCTCAGACCGAGAATCAAGACAATCCCTAACCGAATTCCATAAGCTAAATATTTCCACCGGGACTTTTGAAGGCCCATGAGTAATATAATAAGCCTGTAATCTTTCCCCAACTTTCTGTCAAGTTTCACTATTTACAGTTCCTTCTTCAGGGAACCAAGGACATGCTTCAGTTATAAAAGCTAAAAATTTTCAAGTTGAGGTTTCCCTACTTTGGTGCCGCGCGTCCGCAGCATATGTTGCAACATTTCTACAAATATCTCTTTACTGTTGCTTTGTCCCATGTTTACTCCCTAAGGATTATTGAATACACCATCTTACCTTATTTTATTCTCTGGATTCTTCTTTGTCTCGACGATGGTCTCTCACTGAGTCCCTCATTTTCAGGTCCCTGTTCGCGCACCACCTGTCCGGACCATCAGGACAGGGGTTATTGGGGTACCTGAAGAGGGAGCAGAGACTAAAAGGAATACAAGACTCCTTTCTGCTGCAAAGGGAGGGCACCGGGGCTAGTCCCCGAGTGGCCCCGTTTCTCTTTATTCCAGAGTTTTTATACAAGCACAATACAATCAGGCATTCAAACTTCCCCAATCTTCAACATTAAACTTCCCCTCTATCAAGAAGTGTCTGTACCCTGACTCAGACTGTTCTGCTAACATTTCATATTAGTTTTGTCCTTGACCAGCACTTTCTGTACTTTGAAAGACACATACTATTCTTATCTGGACTCTGCTTTTCTAGGTAGACAGTTTCGTGCTTTAACTATTTATTCCCCGACACTCTTCCTCCCACTAACAGGAACCTGGGCTCTTGTGAGCAGGATTGGGGGAAGAACACTTAGTGGCTACAAAGCAATGAACTTGATCCTATCCCAAGACCAGGAGGAGAAGAGGGAAAATTAACTATTCCAAATGGATCTAGCCTCGAGCCCACTTCCCAGCCTTCTTGTGTGAGTGTGTGTGTGTGTGTGTGTGTGTGTGTGTGCGCGCGCGCGCGCACGCACGCACACACACGCACACGCGTGCTTATGTGCCCTTTCTATTGCTGGGCTGTGTGCCTCGTGTAAATTAGATCACAACAGTGAACTGAGTGTGGGAAGAAACCTGTAGAGTGATCTAATCTTCAGGAAAGGGCATCTGGAAGGTGGTACTCCCACTAACACAGGCTCTCTCCAAGACTCTCTTCTGGTCCTTAGCTCTCTCTTCTTGGCACTTCTTGAGGGTATAATCCATTAAGACATGCAATCTGTGCAGACAAATCCAAAATCACCCCAGTCTCTCCTCAGCCCCACTCTGTGCTCTCACCTGTGCCTCAAACTCAAGCAGAAAACCAAGAGCACAGGCCAGCTCCCTGAATGCCACCTTCCAAATACCCTTGTCTGAGGACTAGATCACTCTACAGGTTTCTTCCCACACTCAGTTCACTGTTGCGATCTAATTTACACTAGGCACACCCACCCAGCAACAGAATAGGCACATAAGCACACACACACTCACACTCATACAAGAAGCCTGAGAAGTGGGTTCAAGGCTAGATTCATTTGGAATAGTTAATTCTCCCTGTCCTCCTCCTGGTCTCAGGGTAAGATCAAGTCCATGATGCTTTGTAGCCACTAATTGTTCTTCCCCCAATCCTGCTCACAAGAGCTCAGGGTTCCTGTTTAATTAAGTCAAAAACAGAAAAAAGAAATAATCTTCTGAGAAGTATGATGAAGCTGGGAAACGGCTCACCCAGGCTCCCAGGATCGCTAAAGTCATAGCCACAGCAGTTGCAAAGGAGGGAAAATATCATACGAGGGAGCCCCAAAAAAAGGAATTTATAAAATGTTGTATATTTATTCTTACATGTTCAAACTTCAGTCACCATCAAAGTACTCTCTGTTTGACGCAATACGCCTATCAAGACACTTTTCCCACTACTCAAAACCATTTTTGAACTCGTCAATTTTGATACTTTCAGGGCTTCTGCTGCTTTTTGTTCCACCTCTTCCACATTAGCAAAACATTTCCCGTTGAGGACTTTTTTCATCTGGGGAAACAAAAAAAGAGTTGCTTGGGGAGAGATAGGGTGAATAGGGAGGGTGGGGCACAGAAGTCATACCATTTGGGATCAAAAACTGCTGAATACTCAGCATGGTGTTGGTAGGTGTATTGTTATGGTGGAAGGTCCATTCACCTGTTTACCACAACTCAGGACACTTCTACAGCAAATTGTCTCTCACAACAATGCTAGCTGGTACACTGATGCCAATGGGTTCTAAGAACACTTAATTATAAGGGGCCCACCCTCCAAAAGATAAAAAGGTTTTTTCGGGGGGCGGAGGATTCCCCCTGGTAGTAATATAAAATACATGGTGGTCAGGGAGGGGGATGAACTGGTGACAGACAGTATTTCTCAGTTGTTTGCGGGTGGCAAGTCTGTCTTATCCATCATCGAGCCCCCAATGCCCAGCATAGAGCGCCATACATAACAGGGACTCAGATTTTTGTGGGATCCTGTTTTTCCCTTTCTCTTTCTCAATAGGGTACACCTCTAATTAGTCAAATGAAAAGCTATGAATGGTCTTTCAGACTAAGAGTACAAGGACAATAATCTAAGTACTGACCCCACTTACCCAAAGCCAGACAGTAATCTCTTTTTTTTTTTTTTTTTGAGTTGGAGTCTCACTCTGTCGCCTAGACTGGAGTGCAGTGGCCACTTCCGGCCACCGCAGGCTCACCCTGCTGGGCTCTGGTGATCCTTCCGCCTCAACCTTCCAAGTAGCTGGAACTACAGGTGCACGTACCACACCCGGCTAACCTTTTAGTTTATTGTAGAGATGAGGTCTCATCAAGTTGCCCAGGCGGGTCTCGAACCCGCAGGCTCAGGCAATCCACTCACCTCAGCCTCCCAAGGCACGGGATTACAGGCTGGCCAGACAGTAATTTGAATTGAACAGAGGAAAAGGCCTTTATCAGAGAGTTTAGGGACTTGCTGAATACAGAAGGTAGGCCCTGTCAGCAAGGAGGTGAGCATTTGGCATGAGAAGCATTGAGGAGAAATGCAAGAAATGTGGGCCAGGAAACTGAGGATGGCCCTTTCGATGTATCTTGGATGCTGGGGTTTGGGTTTGGGATTTATTAAATAAGATTAAACCTTTAGTGCATGGGCTGTTCATTTTTGCCTATTCCAATATTATGGGGGTAGGGGGGATATAAATGAAGGGATTTTTTGTCCAGAGGCAAATGGTTGACCTGTAAACTCTCCTCCTTCTTGGATGTCAGAGCAAAGATGTCTTGCACCCGCAGGACAGTGAGGGATCTGAGGCTGGTGTTGGAAAACAGGAAAAATTGAGTGTCGGGTGGTATCTGACAGTTTAATAAAGACAGGAATAAGCACAAGAGCCTTTGGGGTTAAACAGACCTGGATCCAAAGTGAGGTTCAGATGCTCACTAGCCAGTTATTGTATATGCCTCCCTGTCTACAAAGTGGAAACAACAGGTTCTTGCAATATTTTGTGATAATTAGAAGCAATATTTATTTCTATAGCATAGCACATTATTAGTACTTAAGCTGTGTTTAATACAGGATAACTATTATCGTCCTTTAATAACTAACATTGCTTAAAATTCCCTGAAAATTAGATAAAACACTAAAGTTAAAAGGAGACACCCCTGACACAGAAAACCAAGATGGTATCATCGGTAAACTAAGCAATGATAAAACTGAAAGTTGGTTACAGAGTGTTTTACTCCTCAGAACTAAGTAGTCCTTAAAAGTAGTATATTTGTGGGGGATGGTGGCTTGCACATGTAGTCCCAGCTATTCAGGAGGCTGAGGCAGAAGGATCACTTGAATCCAGGAGTTGGAGGTTGCAATGAGCTATGGCTGCGTCTGAGAATAGCCACTGTACTCCAGCCTGGGTGACATAGGGAGAAGCTGTCTCTAAAAATAAAAGACTTAGGCCGGTTGCAGTGGCTCATGCCTATAATCCCAGCACTCTGGGAGGCCAAGGTGAGAGGATCGCCTGAACCCGTGGGTTCAAGACCAGCCTGGGCAACTTGGCCAGACCTCATCTCTACAATAAATCAAAACATTAGCCAGGCATGGTGGTGTGTGCCTGTAGTTCCAGCTACTTGGAAGGCTGAGGTGGAAGCATCACCTGAGCTCAGCAGGTTGAGGCTGCGGTGGCTAGGAGCATGCCACTACCCTCCAGCCTGAGTGACAGAGTGAGACTCCAGCTCAAAAAAAAAATTTTTTTTTTATTTTTTAAAGTAGTATACTAGTTGTGAGTGTCTAGAAGGTAATACTAACTGTCCTCCTCAGTAGATGCTCAAAAACATGAAAACTGAACAAATATACTAAGGGGTGGGAGGATCTATGCTGAGGGTAGAAGTGACGCCTTACAAATACCAGATAACGGTGCTGAGATCATCACGTTCAAGGTCCAGCATGCCACCAGGATTGACCGGTGCTTGGTTTCTGAGCAGACCAGAATCTTGCATAAAGCTCCCTTTTACCCAGAGGTAGGGGTCTCAAAGTGGCCATCATCACTGGCATGGACAGCCCCTTCTGTCACACTCGAGGCTCCCTCACCCCTGTCCGGAAAGCACATCCGCCACATGTTCAATCATCCTACTCACTGGAAACCACAGATGTGAAACACAGGTGTGTTCACAGGTGTGAACAGGCACAGCCCCTGTTCCTCCTTATCTCAGCTGAGGGGTTCCTGCCTAGGACAACGTCCAGAACCCGCTGTCCCGAGCAGGCCAGGACGGTGGACGGAGGATCAGTTCTGGCCGCCTGGCCCCGGACGTCACACACCTCTCTAGAAACCCTCTGTCCCGCATCTCCCCCACCCCATCCCCAGCCTTGGGTACCGCCGGGACTGAGGACATGCAAGCGTCCACTTCGTTTCATTGAAGCCGCGCGGATCTCAAACTCCCGCTGGCGGGTCTCAGGCTGTCCCTCCCGCAGGGGACACACAGGCAGGCCCCGGTGCCACGCCCCTTCCCTCCCGGCCACGCCCCTTCCCAGCCACGCCCCCAGTCGCGCAGTGGGCGGGGCGGCGTGTACCTGCGGGCCCCGACCTGGCGGTGCAGGTTGAATGCACCGTCCCGGCGAGGGGCGGCTGGGGACTTCGGGGGCCCTGGGAGCCGGGCGGCCGGTCCAAGGACAGGAGCCCAAGGCCCAAGGACGAGGAACGGGGTGCAGGGCTGGAGGACAGGGGCGTCGAACCGGGGACAGGGAGGCCAGGACGGTGGAGGGGCTGGACTTGGAGGCGGGGGTGGCCCGGAGGACAGGAAGGCCGGGGTGGGGAGGAGACCGGAAGACAGAGAGGAGTGTGGGGGAGGTAGGTGGCGGGGTGTGGCACAGAAAACGGATGTTAGGGGGGACCGGAGGACAGGGACGCGGGTGGGTGGGGGATACCTGGAGGGCGGGGAGGCGAGCTCCCGGGGCACAGAGCCCTCTGACCTTGGGCCCCTCCCTGAGGGGTGGGTGGGACAGAGACAGGTCTCTGGCCAGTCTGCAGTCCCCGAAGGAGACTTTCCAGTGTTCTGTTTGCACTTTCTGCACTTTACAGAACTCATGCATGTCCTTGTGAGTGGGACAAATAGAAAATGAAGTGAGGCAAAAGGAAGTAAACGTTGTCTATTGCATGTTTATTTTAGGAAAAAGGATCTTAATATTTTGTAACTTGCTTTTTACTTTTTTTATGAGATTTATGTGAAATTATATAACAGGGAAGATACTGAAATTTTATTTTTACTTAGTTTGATATGACCATTTTACTACTTGGAAATTACAAAACTTTTTTTTTTTTTTTGAGTCAAAGTCTCACTCTATTGCCCAGGCTGAAGTGCAGTGGCACCATCACAGCTCATTGCAGCCTTGGCCTCCTGGGTTCAGATGATCCTTCCACCTCAGCTTCCTGAATAACTGGGACTACAGGCACTTGCCATCATTCCTGGCTAATTTTTTTTTTTTTTTCTGTAAAGATGAGGTCTTGCTATGTTGTCCAGCTGGAAAACTTTTTTTTTATTTTGAGTCAGAGTCTCACGGTCACCATAGCCTCGACCTGCTGGACTCAGGCAATGCTTCCTCTTCAGCCTTCCAAGTAGCTGGAACCACAGATGTGCACCACCACGCCTGACTGATTTTTTTATTTCTTGTAGAGATGAGGTCTCACCATGTTGCCCAGGCTAGTCTCCAACCTGTGGGCTCAGGCAATCCTCCTGCCTCTGCCTGTGCTGGGATTACAGGCGTGAGCCACCGTGCCTGACAGCAAACCATTTTTAAAGTTAAAGAAGTACGTTGTGGTTGCAACAAAGAAGATGAATACATAAAGTGAAACTCTGCAACACAGCAGTGCTGAAAGTGAAAATTCTTTTCTGCTCCCATTTTTCAGTCCCGCTTTCAGAGATAAAGTTTCTGATGGCTGAACACTATTCATCTGCATGGATATCACATGGATTTCCTCAACCCTCTAGTGTTAGATTTTCTATGCAGCAAATAACAATGTGATTGTCAAGGTGAAATCTTTGCACAGTCCTTGTGCATTAGTTTACATTCCTAGAAAACAATGGCTGTGGGGCACAAGGCAACCACACACACAGTGGAGTTGACTCCAGGAAGTTCTTTCCTGGAATCTGCAGCTCAGCGAGGCCCTGAGTTCCCACACTTCTGCTACCTGTGGGCAAACCTGAGACCCAGAGAGAGGATGGCAGCCAAGCCCTTGTCAAGTCCAGATTGTTGGCTTGGTGCTCTTTTAATTCTACAACACAACCTTTCCCAAACTTCTCTTGGATCGTGTATTCCCAGGACCCAAGTAGCACCTAAAATGGCTTGAGAGTCACCTGTGTAGAAATCAGGGCAGACATTGGATCAGGAGAGTGGTCATATTCAGGGTGAGATGGAGGACAGGTGAGACAAGGAAGCCAGGGAGGCCAGAGGGCATGTATTCACTCCTGGGGTTCCAGGTATGGGGCATCGGAGTATGTGACCATGTGTTCTTGGAGCAAGAGTGATGGAACCTGGAGAGTGGCAGAAGGGGCTGTCCACGCCTGGGATGATGGCCACTTTGAGACCCTGGCCTTTGGATAAGATGGGTGGTTAGGACTTTGGGGAAGACTGAGGTGGAATCAAACTGGGTGTTTTGTTCTGTTGTTTTTCAGTCTCTTCATTACCTCTTTCCAGGGTCTTTCTCTGTTAGTTACTTTCAAAGGGCAACTACTTGGTACTGACTTAATGAACTGGTTACTTTGCTGCACCAGGTTCTCTGCCCTCCCGTCAATCTCATAGGAACGCATTGCAGCTGCAAGGCGACAGCCAGAGTGATGCGAAGCTCCTGGAGCCACCTGGAAAGTGCCCCAGCACGTCCACAAACAGAGAGCAGCCTGGTTCCATTTAACCACTTGACCAAAATTTCCTTGGCCATCCTCCCTTGTCACCACCACCCTCTGCACTCACTCCAGAGGGGTCACTGTCCAGAGTAGGGCTGCCCAGTAAACTATGACATGCGCTATTGTGGAGGCCACTGTAAACCCTGTAGTCAACTTTAAAAAATAGAATAAAATGATACATGTGATATTTTATTTTATTTTATTTATTTATTTTAGTTGGAGTCTTACTCCATTGCCCAGGCTGGAGTGCAGTGGCATATTCACAGCCACCCCAGCGTCGACCCACTGGGCTCGGGCAATCCTTCTGCCTCAGCCTTCCAAGTAGCCAGAACTACAGGCACCCACTACCACGCTCAGTTAATTTTTGATTCATTGTAGAGACGAGGTCTCTCCATGTTGCCTGGGCTGGTCTCGAACCCGTGGTCTCAGGCAATCCACTCTCCTCAGTTTCTCAAAGTGCTGGGATTACAGGCTGAGCCACTGAGCCCAGCCAAATTTTATTTTTAACAAGACTTCTTACATTATCCCTGAAGTATTATAATACTATGCAATCAATATGAAAAATTATTAATGAGATATTTTACATTCTCTTTGTACTAAGTCTTCAAAATTTGGAGTGGATGTTACATTTAAAACTCACCTTGATCTGTCTTAAGGCTTTACAAACTTTGCAGTTGAAAATGTAGACTCACATCTGTTGTTACAAAGGTACTTAAAAGTTTTCCAATAATGGAATTAAAAGCTTCTCAATTTAATTCATTAAAATGAAACACAATTAAAAGTCAGATTCTAGGCCGGACACAGTGGCTCATGCCTGTAATCCCAGCACTTTGGGAGGCCAAGATGGGAGGATCGATTGAGCCCAGAAGTTCAAGGCCAACCTAGAAAACATAGTGAGAACCCTCCATCTGTACGAAAAAAAAATTCAGAAATTAGCCAGGCATGATGGTATGCACCTGTAGCCTCAGCTACTTGAGAGACAGAGGCAAAAGGATCCCTTGAGCACAGAAGTTCAACATTACAGTGAGATATGATTCCACCACTGTGCTCCAGCCTAAGCAATAGAGTGAGAACCCCCTCTCAAAAAAAGTTATTTTCTCAGTTCTCCTGGCACCTTTCAAATGCTAGAGAGCCACATGAGTTGGTGACAACAGCACTGAGCTGGCAGCTTGAGACAGATCCAGACAATGAAATGGAATCAGTCCCGCATGGGCCACCACCCAGCCACCAGAATTCCTCACCAGGCATGAAGCCAGATCCACTGCTAACACTCAGAGGAAAGCTGAGCAGAATCCACTTAGACTGAAGTAACCTACTGCAGGTAATCAGTTCGAGAAAGAAAGGAAAGTGACTAGTCATGGAGCTGGGAGAAAAAAAAGACATCTTGGACCACTGGCAGCATCTGCCCAGATCTCCCGAGAGAAGGGGCTTAGCTCACAGTCTCTGCTGCTCAGATGCCTGAGTCAGAACATGCTGCCCAAGGTCATTAAACCTCAACTCAGGACTCCCTGGCTTCCTAAGTTCTGTCGTGATTGTCATTTGGATTCCATGGGACTCAACCTAAGGGGAAAACAGTACTAACCGTTCTGATGGCAGACTTCATTCCCATGCCAGTTATGCTTATGGATTGTTGACTTGTATAGGTTTATCACATGCCTGGCCTTTAAACTTGACTGGTGTGAGTCCTTCCTTGACCTATGAAGTTACTGTGTATTTCTGGGCCTGTGAGCCTACGGTCTAATTCAGATGCTGTGTAAATACTGCAGTACTGGCTCACACCTATAATACCAGTACTTTGGGAGGCCAAGGTGAGAGGATCGCCTGAGCTCACAAGTTTGAGACCAGCCAGGGTAACTTGGCAAGACCTCATCTCTACAATAAAACAAAAAATTAGCTGGGTGTGGTGGTGCCAGTTCCAGCTACTTGGAAAGCTGGAGTGGAAGAATCGCCTGAACCCAGCAGGTCGAGGCTGCGGTGGCCGTGAGCGTGCCACCTGCACTCCAGCTTGGGTGACAGAGTGAGACTCCAACTCAAAAAAAAAAATTACTGCAGTACCACCGAAGCACCCCACCTTATGATGCCTCTTCAAAGACAGCCCATTGACCTCCTAGTAGCACTCAATCCCACTGGCCTTCTTTTTGGCTCAAAATTTTTACAAGGACTTCTAGTGTGCACGGCATATCACAGCCTGCAGGGAGTATCCCCATTCTCTCTTTTGTGCCTCACCATAAAATATAACCAAGGCAGGACCAGAATGATAGTCCTCTCTCTATTTGAAGGCAGACAAACCTTGTTTCAGATCCCGACTCCTAGGTCCTTTGCTAAACTTCTCAGACTGTTTCCTTGTCTACAGGATACAGATGTCCCTACTCTAGGGCTGCTGGAAAGATCCAACGAAGAAATGCTCCTTCCTCCCTTCGTTCGCACAGGGCTGAGCTGGCAGGAGCAGCCGCTGTTCCCAAAGCCCCCTGCCGCATGGCGGTCACAGTGCGCTCAACAATAAGTTGGCCTGGCCCTTCTGATGTGCGTGGTTTACACACGCGGGCAAGCAGAGGGCAGACTGAGGCCAGGTGTGATAAGCACAGAGTCAGTGGTGTAGGTCTCAGACAGGAAGAGACACGGGAGAAGGAAACGTGGGCATCTGGAAAATAAAGGGGCTTTGTCTGAGTGTTTTGGTGCATGATTCTGGGAGCTTGAGAGGGAGAACAGTGTGTGAGCAAGGTAGGGGGGGCGGTGGGATCTCTCAACTGGAGCAGAGATGTCCCCCTGGGTGGTGGGACACACAGTTTTGCACAATAGTCAGTCATGCAGGAGTGCAGAAACTCTATAGATACACACGTTTCATTTAAAAATTAAGTCAGAGTTCAAACCTTTTCTTTTCTCTTCTTTTCTTTTCTTTTTTTTTTTTTGAGTTGGAGTCTCACTCTGTCACCCAGGCTGGAGTGCAGTGACATACTCATGGCCACCCCAGCATCGACCTGCTGGGCTCCAGCAATCCTTCAACCTCAGTCTTTCAAGTAGCCGGAACTACAGGTATGCATTACCACGCTCAGATAATTTTTTTTTTTTATTTAGTGTAGACGAGGTCTCACCAAGTTGCCCGGGCTGGTCTGAAACCATACGGGCTCAGGCAATCCACTAGCCTCGGCCTCTCAAAGTGCTGGGATTACAGGCTGAGCCACCGAGCCCAACCTTTTTTTTTTTTTTTTTTTTGAGATGAAATTGCACTATGTTGCCTAGGCTGCTGGTCTCAAACACCTGGGTTCAAGCAATCAAAGTGCTGGGATTACAGGTGTGAGCCACCATGCCCGGGCCAGAGTTCAAACCCCATACCCCAAAAGTGTGTGTAGGAAGGAGATTCTGTAAATGACTCAAGTTGTTGAGCAAAGATAAATTTCTCTGTTACTGAGGTTGTTGAGCAAAGATAAATTTCTCTGTTACTCCACAAATTTCTCTGTTTATGGAGGGTCTTCTGGACATTTGTCACAACATGACAGTGGGAGGCTATTTCAACTACTGATAAGATGTGCCGGGCTGAGAGCCACGTTTGAGGAGCATACGTTTTTTGAAAGTTTACTTGAAGACCAGAAACAGGAGGCATGAATGTTCTAGAACAAAGAATAAAGGCAAGAAGGTGGCGGCATGACTGGAGAGGGAGACCAAAGCAGGAGCAGGAACCTGGGAGAATGAGGGAGAGATAAACCCGACCTACGCCGAGTAACCTTTTAGTAGGATAAGTGCAGAGCCACCCCAAGTGCAGATGAGTAAGGAGGAGCAGGGGTCTAAGGTCCAAGTCAGGGAAGCCGCTGGGCAGCACTGTGGGTGCCCTAACTCCCCTCACAGCCTTGGAGCCCTGAATATTTTCCAGTCGACATTTCCAGATATCAGAGGTGCAGAGATAAGACACACTCCCTGCCCTCAAGAAGCTCACAGTTGGGAAAACAAAGCATCATTGTGACAGTGTGATGCAGGCGGAGCTCAGGTGTGTACTGCTAGGCCGAGGGATGGCAGATTGGGCATGGTGACATCAGAGGCTCTTAGAGAACCCAGCCGTGTTGGGGCAGGACAGAGTGCTGAGCAAGGCCCAGCAGGGTGGACTGAGGCAGGAAGAGGCTCTCAGGGCCCCTCTGACACCTGGAAATATTTTAGCAAAAATTTAGCCAGAGTTGATCTTGAGGTTACCCTGTTGTCATTGACACAGCTTCCTCTGGCAGGATCACCCACCATCTGCGGAACCACTGTGTCAGCCGTCCGAGGAACCCTGGGTGTGAGACTTCCAGCCACCTGTATCCTGAGGTCTGCTTCCTCTTGTCCCTGGCATCTCTGGGTTGACCACACCTCAAGTCACTCTTCCATCTTGGTTCCCCTTCACTGGGATGGAGGTGGGGCTCATAGGCCCCATTTTCTCTGGTGTAAATCATGGTCCAGGAAGTCTCATGAGGTGCAGTGTCCCTGAAAGACTTGTTGGTGGCATTAAACCTCTAATGGTGCCTTCCCAGAGCATGCTGCCTGCCTGGGCTGCCACACAACCGGGGGACCACCAGGACCTGGAATCCAGGTCTGGCTTTGAGAGAGGCCTCTTTCTCCTGGACCAGTTTCCCAAGTCAACCACCCTGTGCCAGACCTTTCCTGAGGCACCCAGGATGTGGGCCTTGGAACACAGGAAACAGGACCTTCTTCCAAGGCAGGGAGCATGTCTCTCCATCCTGCATCCCTGAGTAGGCATGAGGCAACTCAGAACCTTCCCTGCCAGAAAAAACAGAGGTAAGAACTTCTACCTCATGAAAAGCGCCATCCTGGAGGTGCTGGATAGAGGCCATGCTGACCACCTAATGGGGTCATGGGAGGTGACAAGGCCACCAAGTATCTGCTGTGTGCTGATGAGGTGGGTCAGGGCGGACCCCTATTGTCCCTGGCCTCTACACCCAGGCTCCCTCCCTATGAGGCTAGTGTGGCCATAACCTCTACTTGGCACTAATGTGGAGAAGGTGCCATGTGGACACTGAGGTGCTGGACCCAGGGAAATGGAGTTCCAGAGATGGTCACTGTACAGAGGCCCCCTGTACAAGAGGCCCACTGTACAAAGGCCTCTTCACCCTTGAGGGCTGGGAGGAAGCGAGCAGGTTTACATGCCCCTGATTTCACCCGACTGGCATGAGCAAGACCTCTGGAAGGTGTGGGAGATGGGTCACCTGGGTCTGGACCACCCCACTTCTTCGTCACCCCCAGGGGCAGGACTGACCTTCCTGTGCCAAACCTTAACTGCCGCTTGCATCCAAGAAGGAGCGATCCTATTAGGCCAAAGGGTCAGAAAAGCAGGCGTTGTTGAGAAGGGACAGGCCTAGAGGAACTGGGAGGGCGAGCCAGGGCATCAGTCCCACGTCCAGCAGGGGATGAGCCGCACGACTTGGGACTTGGGAAACCGGTCCAGGAGAAAGAGGCCTCTCTCAAAGCCTGACTTGGATTCCAGGTCCTGGTGGTCCCCTAGTTGTGTAGTAGCCCAGGCAGGCAGCACACTCTGAGAAGGCACCATTAGAGGTTTAATGCCACCAACAAGTCTTTCAGGGACACTGCACCTGATGGGACTTCCTGGACCATGATTTACACCAGAGAAAATGGGGCCTATGAGCCCCACCCCAATCTCGGTGAAGAGGAACCAAAATGGAAGAGTGTTTCGAGGTGTGGTCAACCCAGAGATGCCAGGGACAACCCAGAGATGCCAGAGAGCCGCCCCTATCTTCTCAACTCACAGACTCAGGGGCAGTCAGGTCCAGGAAGTGGGGCGCCACAGGACAAAGCTGCACTGGGAAGCTGGAGAGTAGGGAAGGAACCCCTAGACACGGCTCCAGAGATGGCTCTCGTGAGCCTGGAATGATTGCTTCTTCACCATTTAATTGTAAATAGAACACACATACAGAAAAGTGCACAAAATGTAAAGTTTCCATTTAATAGTTAATGTAAATCGTGTGTGTAGCCACAATTGAGGTCTGAAAATCAGAACAGCCCAAAAGCCCCTCCCGTCTCCCTTTCTGCTCACAGCCCCTCTCTACCTTTTGCTTGGCTTTATAGTTTTATACCTCCAGGATGTGTCCCTAAAAGGTACAGTCTTGTTTTGCCTACCTTTTTTTTTTTTTAACAGAGACAGGTGTCTCACTATGTTGCCCAGGCTGGTCTCAAACTCCTGGCTTCAAGCCATCCTCCCACCTCGGCTTCCCAAAGTGCTGGGATTACAGGTCTGAGCCACCACTCTTAACACTATATTTCCTTCCTTTAACACTATATTTCCTTCCTTTCCATTTTTTTCGAGTTGCTTTCTCGTTATTTTTCTAGTTTCTTAGATGTGCAGTTCATTTTTCAGTGGTTTCTTTTTTATTGTGTTAATTAAGGCTATAAATTTCTCTCTAGTTCCTGCTTTAACTGTGACCTACAAGTTTAATATGTGGTAGTTTCACTATTTTTCAATTCATATATTTTATCATTTCCATTTTTATTTCTTCTTTTACCCATGGTTCATTAGAAGCATATTTCTTTGGTTATTCAAAAGGAGGAAGAGCTCTATAACTAATGTGAGGGAATTTCTAGGACATACTGTTAAGTCAAAAAAGGCAGACACTAATAAGTATCCATAAAATACTATCCTGGGACCAAAGGGAGGCCCAAACTTCACCTGTATGATGACCACTTGCATTCCAAATCCTAAATTGTACCCCACATCTTTAAAATAAAATAAAATGCTATCCTTCAGGTAAAAAAGGAGAGATAAGAAAATATAAGGCCGGGCGTGATGGCTCACACCTGTAACGCAGCACTTTGAGAGGCTGAGGTGAGAGGACTGCCTGAGCCATCAGGCTCGAAACCAGCCTGGACAACTTGGCGAGACTTCGTCTCTACAATAAATCAAAAATTAGCTGGGTGCGGTGGCGCATGCCTATAGTTCCAGCTACTTGGAAGGCTGAGATGGAAGGATCACCCGAGCCCAGCAGGTCAAGGCTGCAGAGTGAGACTGACTCAAAAAAATTTTTTTTATTATTTTTATTATGTATATATATTTCTTTTGTGCCAAAGAAATCCAGAAAAGAACAAATCAGAAGCTAAAGAGACTGGCCACCGAGGAGGAGGTAGGAAGGGGGTATCAAAAGGAGATGGGAACGGGGTGACGGGATGGGGAGGAGGTATACCCTGCATTTAGACTTTTGTACGGCTCTTAGAACTAGAGTAGTGTTCATACACCCAAAAACAAACAAAACCCAAAATGTAATGCAGACAGTAGCACCTGAGCCCACAGCATTACAGTGAACGGCACAACCACACTGTGAGGGCAAGGAGGAAAAGCACTCACCTAAGTCGTTTTGGAAAACAGTACCTGAACAGCCAGACGTGGTGGTTCATGCCTGCAATCCCAGCATTTTGGGAGCCAGAGGCAAGAAGATTGCTTGAGCCTAGAAGTTCAAGACCAGCCTGGGCTACATAGCGAGACCTTGTCTCTACAATAAATCAAAAAAATTAGCCAGGTGTGGTGGCACACATCTGTAGTTCCAGCCACTTGGAAAACTGAGGTGGATCGCCTGAGCCCAGAAGGTCGAGGCTGCAGTGGCCATGAGCATGCCACTGCACTCCAGCCTGGGCAACGGAATGAGACTCTGACTCAAAAAGAAAAAAAAAATACCTGGACTAATACCATACAGCTGAAGGCAAAAAGAACTGCACAGAAATGCTGGAATGTATTCTGTAAATGTGTCCTCCAAGAGTGTGGCAAGCATTTCTGAAACTACTTCAAGTGTATACTAGAATTAGATAATGAGAGCTGAGTTTCTCGCTGCTGGAGAAAGAACTTACAAGTAGGGAAAGGTTAAAGTGAGCCCTGTCATGTTGGGTTGGAATCGGAGGTTTCAGCATGAACCATGAGCTTAGTATGCATACAAAAAGGCAAGCGCCTTTTTGTATGCATGGGTTAGCATGCATGAGTTAGCATCACGGGTTAGCAGACGTGAGTACATCTCGTAGTCTACTGCTGAGAGGGCCTTGAAGCAGTGACACTCCAGGAGCAGCAAACAACTCCACCCAGGTCTTGGCGTCTAAGCATCATTCTCCAGTAAAAGACGCCAGGCTTCCTGGGGGAAAAAAAACTTATTTCAGGGTTGAGGCAGGGAGACAACAAGCTGAGTCTGGAACATTCACCCATGCCAGAAAGTGAGAAAGGGCTCGAAAAAGGATTGCACTTGTCCAAAGCACACAGAAACTAATCCCAAGGAGCTCCCAACAGCCAAAACTGGAAGAAATTGTTAAATAAACCTGTAAATGATGGGGGAAGGGACAGCTCTTCCTTACAGAAGAATTTCAGTTAATCAATGTAGGCTAAGAGAGGAAACAGAAAACCATCAGTAATAAATGGTGCAGACAAGATCCACCAATGAGTGTTACAATTAGTGAGCACAAGCCTATCAATGTAATCTTAAATACATCCCTAAGATTAACTAATAAGAGAAAGGTATATGTAGTCACTTTACAGTGTCAAGGTCCTCCAGGCGAAGGCCACTAGGACACTCTGTGGTTGACCAAGCTGGGTTTATTGCATGTTGAAATAGCAAGGGAGAACACATGCCCTCAGAACTGCAGGATGTCTCAGACACAGGGCCTTAGGAAGGGGATTTGGTCTTGATTTGGTGCAGAATTTGCAAAAACAGGGCTTTGCTCTGGATGGGAGACTGTCAGGCAGCAGGAGTAATTCCATGACAGCATTTTAGGCTAAAGCTGTAGTTGGTTTAAAAAAAAAAAAAAGTGGCAGTCACTCTTATGAGCCAGGAGAGGGGACTGTTGAGCCGTTTGGAGGCTTGGATCAAGTTCGTTTGTTCCTGATGGAGCAGCTTTGTCTGATGTGGATGATCTGTGTCGTCGTTCATGCGCAACCGGACCTGGATGTCAGGGCTGCTTGTCTCTTTCTGAGCAGTGGAGACATCTGGCAAAAGTGGATCAAGATGAATATCACCAATAAGAAGACATTGCTGAAGCCAGGCTTGATGGCTCAGCCTGTAATCCCGCACTTTGGGAGGCCGAGGTGAATGAATTGCCTGAGCCTGCGGGTTCAGGACCCACCTGGGCAACTTGGCAAGACCTCATCTCTACAATAAATCAAAAAAATTTAGCCGGGCTTGGTGGCTCAGCCTGTAATCCCACGCTTTGGGAGGCTGAGATGAGTGGATTGCCTGAGCTCACAGGTTTGAGACCCGCCCGGGCAACTCGGCGAGACCTCATCTCTACAATAAATCAAAAAATCAGCTGGGCATGGTAGCGCGTGCCTATAATTCCAGCTACTTGGAAGGCTGAGGCGGAAGGATCACTGGAACCCAGTGGACCACTGCACTCCTGTCTGGGCGACAGAGTGAGATTCCAACTCAAAAAAAAAAAAAAAAAA
>NW_007253269.1:27356-35213 GCF_000164805.1 Carlito syrichta
TGGTAGCGTGCGCCTGTAGTTCCAGCTACTTGGGAGGCTGAGGCAGAAGGATCGCCAGAGTGAGGCTGTGGTGGCCAGGAGTGTGCCACTGCACTCCAGTCTGGGCAACAAAGTGAGACTTCAACTCAAAAAAAAAAAAAAGAAGACATTGCTGAAAGAAGAAAGCTGGCACAGTGTAAATGTCAGGTGAAGTGCTGTCTTTTCCCATCTTGGTGTCTGTCCCTTCTGTCCAAGGAGGAGCCAGAAGCAAAGCTCACCTTCAGACGAATTCCCCAATGGAAAATGCCCTCAGAGCAAAGCAGCTTGGCTTTGTCTAGGCTCTTCCCTCTGGGTCATTGCCTTCCACTGGACTTTACAAGCTCATTGGTGCTTTCAGTAAGACTTGTTTGGGTTAGTATTGTTCTGCTTCTTGAGTCGTCTTCAGGGAAAGGTGGATCTGCATTGCCTGGACGCCAAAGGTCTGTCCTCTGGTTTTTTCAGGAGAACCCAGGGAGAGACTGAATATCAAACGGACAATGGCCAGACTACATAAGAATAGAATGGTAGCTGGGAGCAGTGGCTCATGCCTATAAACCCAGCACTTTGGGAGGCCGAGGTGAGAGGATTACCTGAGCCTGCAATTCTAGACCAGCCTGAGCAACTTGAAGAGACCTCATCTCTACAATAAATCAAAAAAAATAGCCAGGCATGGCGGCGTGTGCCTGTAGTTCCAGCTACTTGGAAGGCTGAGGCGGAAGGATCGCCGGAGCCCAGCAGGTCGAAGCTGCGGTTGCCAGGAGCGTGCCAAGGCCTTCCAGCCAACTCAAAAAATAAAAAAAAAAAAGAAATAGAACAGTAACCCACCATCTGCTGCATACAGCCCAGGAAGATAGCCTGCTAGCTACTAGTCAGACCCCAAAGAGTCAGAGCACTCGTTCCAGCAACAATCCAGGAGACCAAACAATCAGCCCCAAATGGCCAGGACTTGATAAATAACTGGCTGCTTCCCAAATTTGTGTCCCCACCACCAACCAGCGACCAGCCAGAGAAAGCCAAATACGCCTTCCTAACCAGTCACATGGGAGGCCCCCCTTCTAGTCCCCCAGGCCGGCAGCTTCCATCAGGGCTCACCTAAACCGTTCCTTGGCTGCGGTGAGACTTTTGCCTCTTGCCTGCCTGCTGGTGGGCCTCCACCCAGGAATGGTGGCCAGCTCCCTTGCTAGAGCAAACTCTGAATACAGAGCCTCTGACTGTTCGCCAGTGGGTTGTCTTTATTTCCACACCAGAAAGCTGTCTTTTAATGAAATGTCTCCCAATTCTTATAATGTTAGCAGAGAAAATAAAACTGCAAATGTCATGGAGAGTAAACTAGGCTAAAAGATCGCCACCTCATGCAGCTGCTCAGCGCTGTTGAATATAGAGGAAGCGTTGAAATATTTTAGCAGGTCACGGGAGCACCCCAGCTCAGCCTCTGCTGGTGAGAGGACATCGAAGGGGGCTTCTCCGAGACACCTCGTCCCAGAGGTGGCTCTGCTGGTCTCAAGCCCCCTGTGAGCTCTGACCCTGGCAGCATAAGAGAGACAGTGTTGGTCATCTTCTTTTCTTCTCCTTTTCTTCTTTTCTTCTTCTCTAAGACGGAGCAGGGTGGTACTGTGACCCCTGGTCTGCCCCTGGGGATCCGGAGGCCTGAGGGCCAGTCCCAGGTCCACTCCCTAATCCCAGTGTGATCTTGGGCAAGTCCCTGCCCAATCCGGGTTTCCAGGGTCCCAGCTGTAAAGAAGGAGGTCCCTTGGGCTTCCTGGGGCTGATGAAAAGTCAACCAGTTGCAAGCTTCTTATCTGCTAATTCTCTACCCAAGGCATTGATCTGAGTCACAAAAACTCCCCAGAGTTTCCTGAGAATCCTTCCGTGTTTCTGAAGGAAGTGGGTGGCAACTTAGAATCAAGAGTTTACAGAGACACCAGAGACCAGGTCCTTCCCCCTGTCCTCCCTCCCACAGCTGGCCTCATGGTCCTCTGACTGGAGCTGGACTCTCCTTCCTCAGCCCCGGGAGACGCAGTCCTAGGTGCCACATCCTTTCTTCCCAGGCCCATTACCCACCATCATCCAGGCCCTCCTGCTTCTCACCCAGAAGCTCTCCCTGCCTCTCCCCCCACCCCACCTGCCCATCAGCTGGGCCTTTCTAAATCGCGTCTGGTCCTGCCCTGACCCCTGGCCTGACCCCCACAGCTCTCCATGGCCCAACCCTGTCAACCTCCCTTAACCCTCTCCCACTTCGGTGTCAGAGAAGTTGACTCCCCCAAAAGACCCATTTCTCTGCACCTGCCAGCACTGCATGTCTTGGCCCTTGGACTCCCCCCCATGGCCTTCCATCCCAGTGCCGCCACTGGGCTCCTCTGAATACTCCCTCTCCAGAAGCCTCACAGCTGGGGATGGGCCTCTGCCGGCAGGCACCTAGGATCTGCATCTCATTTGCCTGTGCCCCTGGCCACAGACCAGTATTAGCAAATGGATCATGAGTGAACAAGCTGGACAGAGGCGACACCACCAGCAAACTCTGCAGCTCCATTCTACCCGCTATGGTCCAGGACAGAGCCGAGCCAGTTGGGATGTCCAACTCACCGGCCAACAACTGGTGGCCCTTGAGACCCACAGTGCTGCTGGGTGTGGGAGGCGAGAAGCAGAGGGTGCAAGGCAGCCTTACAACCTCAGAGCCCTGGAGTGGGTGGTGGTGGGTAGCAAAACTCTGAAAGACAGAAGTGGGGAGAACTTTCGCGGCAGGAGTCAGAGGCAGAAGTCAGAGGCAGAAGGGGCAGCCACTGTGTGCAGGGATGTGACCCAGTGAGACGGGGAGTGGGAAGGGCAGACAATGGTGAGGGCTGAGGGAGAGACACATACCCAGGGTCATGACCCCAATGATGAGGGTGAAAGCTTCACCCAGGGGTCATGACTCCAATGGCAAGGACAGGATCTTCACTCAGAAATCGTGACTCCAAAGACAAGGGCCAAACGTGGGACCTGCGCCAGGATTACGATCCCAATAACAAGGGTGAGACCTTCATCCAGGAGTCATGACCCTGATGACAAAGGCTCTGGGCAGAACATGTCCCAGGTGTCAAAGTGATCACTGCAAGAGAGGGGCAATCATGTGGGTCAGCATGGCCTCCTCCATTCCTGTCTCTACTCGACGAGTTTTGGAGGAAACCTCGACCCAGCTGATCCCACAGGACCAGGAGCGCAGATGGTGTGCTCCAGATGACCACAGCCCTGGATCTCAGTTTCCCCATCTGTCTTGGGCACACAGGAGTTGCTGGGGAATGAAAGAGCCTGTATATCCTGTATATCTTGGAAGAAGATGGGCTGAAGCCAGGAGAGCCAGGGCCAATGAACATTCCCCAGGGCTCAAGGAGCACCTTTTCCTTGCCTCTGGGGCTCTAAACCTGGAGGGCATCCATTCCCGGAACACTCTGGCATCTCCATTTTGCCCGCGGGACAGCCCTGCACCTGCCCTGAAAATCTTGTCCCACCAACACCTCTCACTCCTCCCCACTGCCCCCCACCAGCCACACAGCATGCGTCCCCTCCAGGACACTACCACCCCTGGCCCCTGGGCCTCAGTGTCCTCAGGTAGTCAGAACAGACCTCCACTCTCCCCTTTCAGACAGAGCCCAGAGAGGGAAAGTTTGTGGGCCAAGCCGCATGGATACAATATGAAAATGATTCTTTTAAGCCGGGCTCGGTGGCTCAGCCTGTAATCCCATGCCTTTGGGAGGCTGAGGTGAGTGGATTGCCTGAGCCCGCGGGTTCGAGACCCGCCTGGGCAGCGAGACCTCATCTCTACAGTAAATCAAAAAATCAGCTGGGCGTGGTAGTGCATGCCTGTAATTCCGGCTACTTGGAAGGCTGAGGAGGAAGGATCGCCGGAGCCCAGCAGGTTGAGGCTGCGGTGGCCGGGAGTGGCCACTGCACTCCAGTCTGGGCAACAGAGTGAGACTCCAACTCAAAAAAAGAAAATGATTCTTTTAGAAACTGAGGAAATAGTTAAAATGGCATAAGCCTGCTGATGGAGTGTGGCATGTTCCACAACCATGAAAGCGAGGCTTTTCAGAAATATCAATGGCATAGGAAAGTGCTCAGAATACAATGTGACTGTAGCCAGGACAGTAGCCCAGCCTCAGTGGTATGAGATTGGCTGGAGCAGGGGGGGTAGGCTACATGTCTATATACAGGGGTACATAGATATATACATATACACTGGTATTATGGAAACTCACACACCGGAGGGAGGTATATGTGTGTATGTTTGCATAGGAAAAACTGTATGAAGATGAACCAAGACATTAACAAGATATTTCTAGGATATAGGTGATGTGTAATTTTTGTTTTCCTTATTTTATTTTATTTTTATTTTTATTTTTAGAGACAGGGTCTCACTCTGTCGCCCAGGCTAGAGTTCAGTGGTGTGGTCATAGCCCACTGCAACCTCAAACTCTTGGGCTGAAGTGATTCTTCCACTTCAGCCTCCCAAGTAGCTATGACTATAGGCATGTGCCATCACACTTGACTGTATTTGTTGTTGCTGTTGTTGTTGTTGTTGAGCCAGAGTATCACACTATTGCCTAGGCTGGAGTGCAGTGGCACAATCGTGGCTGCAGCCTCAATCTCCTGGACTAAAGCAATCCTCCCAGCTCAGTCTCCCAAGTAGCTACAACTACAGGCATGCATCACCATGCCCAGATAAGTTTTGTTTGTTTGTTTTTTATAGAGACAACATCTTGCTATGTTGCCCAGGCTGGTCTTGAACTCCTGGATGCAAATGATTTTCCCATCTCCAGTCTCCCAAAGTGCTGGGATTACAGGTGTGTGCCACCACACCTGGCCTGTTTTTCTATGTTTTCCTGAGTTGTCCAAGTTTTCTACAGTGTGTATGTGTGATTTTTCTAATTAGAAAAATTAGAGACTATCTTCTAAATAATCTAAATTGCAACCTGTAGAAAGTTTTCTACATTTGGAGGCACCTTCCTTATTTCTTGCCTGCCTCGTTTAATCCTCACGATAGTCCAATGGGAAAAACACTGTTATTGCATATACTTTACAGGTGGGAGGGCTGAGGGTATGTGAAAGGAAATTACTTATCCAAGGTCACACAGCAAATGAAGACAAAACCTAAATCCCAAGAAGGGGCTCTTTCCAGGATGCAGGGGATTAGTGAACCCTGAACTTTTCAATTGTAGACAAGGCATCCATGTTAGCCAGTGCACATGTATTGATCCAAAAAGACTTTCCAAAATGTGATCTACCAACATCCCTCGGCACCCCAGAGTTCGAACCTAGACCCATGACAAGTAGAGTACGACAACTATAATCATTGCCAACCTTCTGTATGCCAGGTACTCTCATGCAGTATCTCACTTAACCTTCACAACAATCCAGTCCAACCGGCATCATTGTCACCCCATTTTACAGAAGAGGAAGGAGTAAGCTGCTGAAGGTCACACAACTAGCAGAGCCAAGATCAAACTCTTCCCCTCAGCCACTTCATTCAAGGTCATGAAGGGAATTAACGCCATATGCCAGCATTTGAACTTCACCTCCCAGGTAACGGGAAGCCATCAAAGTTCAGATGAGACTGTAATTAAGATTATGCTCGGGCTTGGTGGCTCAGCCTGCAATCCCAGCACTTTGGGAGGCCAAGGCGAGTGAATTGTCTGAGCCTGCGGGTTCGAAACCCACCCGGGTAACTTGGCAACACCTCGTCTCTACAATAAATCAAAAATTAGCTGGATGTGGTAGCACACGCCTATAGTTCTGGCTATTTGGAAGACTGGGGCGGAAGGATCGCCGGAGCCCAGCAGACAAGGCTGTGGTAGCCAGGAGCGTGCCACTGCACTACAGCCTGGGCGACGGAGTAAGATTCCAACTCAAAAAAAAAAAGATCATGCTCAGGTGTGAAAGAGCACCTGGACAGAACACTGACAACTAATTAGAAAATGGTAGGCCTGACACAGTTCTCCTTTCCCTCCTCTCCCTCTGTCTCTCCCCACTCCCTTTCTTCTTTTCTTCCTCCTTCCCTCCCTTTCTTCCTTCCATTCTTCCCTCCCACTTATCTACCATCAAATATTAACGGAGCACCCACAGAGTAAAGGGTAATGTCCCAGATGCTGAGAATGTCCTGAATAGCAAGATAGGTGAGCGCCCTGATCCCTAGGGGCCCTATGTCCTGGAGGAGAGGACAATAAACAGGACAACTAATGAGCCAACAAGATCATCATAGTCAGACACGTGGGTTAAGAAGGTCACTACAGTGACCCAGCGCCATAACTGCCCTTCCCAAGGCAGCTGCCCAGGAGGACTGACATGATCAAACCCATGACAGCTTCAGAGGGACAGTGATGGACCAACTGCCAAGGACTGATTGGCCTGGAAGTCACAAAAGTGGGGGACAAGGCTGGCCTCCGGGTTTCCAGCTTGGGGGGAACCATTCCCAAAGAAAGGAGATCCCGGAGGAGGCCAAGTTCAGCACTGGTGACAGTGGTGGGATGTGGGCCCAAGGCCTCTGAGAAGCCGAACCAGGACCTGTCAGGATCAGGCGGAGACCTGGGGTGCCAAGAAGTGGCTGTTGAGCAGGAGAGGAGACAGCCAGGGCAGCGGGGCTCAGGGGACGTGAACAGACACATCCCACGGGAGGAAGGGTGAGGGGAGAGGAGAAGGGGGACGGCGGAGGTGCCATAAGCATTCCCTGAGAAGTGAGGACTAGGGAGAGGCAGGAAAGAGGAGGGAGGCTGGAGGAGCCGGGATGCAAGGGCAGCATGGAGGAGGCCAGGGAGGCCAGATGCCACGGAGAGGGACGACGTAGCCAACCCGAGCTCATGTGCTTCATCCATAAAGCAGAAGGGCATAGCTAGCAGTCGTTTCCCCACAGGAAAATTGTATATGTAGGAAAACAGTGGGATTTCCAACTTCAAACAAAAGGATTTGGGGATGAAATGACACAGTGTTTGAGACGTAAAGAACTTCCTCAACAAAAGCAACGGTGACACAAATCTGGCAAATGTTTACAGTGGTTAATTAGACCCTTGGGATGTGAATGCTTAGTGTACTATTCTTTTTACTTTGCTGCATGTTTAAAATCATCATAATAGGCCGGGCACAGTGGCTCATGTCTGTAATCCCAGTACTTTGGGAGGTAGAGGCGAGAGGATTGCCTGAGCCCAGGGGTTCGAGACCAGCCTGGACAACTTGGCAAGGCCTCATCTCTACAATAAATTTTTTTTTTAAATGAGCCAGCTGTGGTGCACGCCTTGAAAGGCTGAGACAGAAAGATCACCTGAGCACAGCAGATCAAGGCTGCGGTGGCCGTGAGCATGCCACTGCACTCCAGCCTGGGTGACAGAGTGAGACTCCAACTCAAAAAAAAAATTGTAATAAAAAGTAAAAATGAAAACCTTCACAATTAACCATCAATCTTTCTACCCAGTGGACAGGACATACATGTTCTTGATAGTGTAGTGTCAGGGGGCCAGCCACTCACACCCAGCTGTGCCAGCAGTAACTGAGAATTGGGACAGAGTCTTAGGAGGACACTTGGGTGGGACCCGCCACGTGGATGACACATGGACTCTTTGATGCTGTGGTTTTCCCTCTACACACATACCATGCAGAGATCCCTACCTGAATGCACAAAGCCGGGGCATCTGCAGTGGCAAAGAATCAAAAACAACCTAAATGTCCATAAACAGGAAACCAACAAATACATGGACATGTTCGTGCCATGGACTAAGAAGTCATTCAAAAGCACATCTTTTTTTTTATTAATCAATATTTTTTATTATGGTTTTGTGGGGTACAGTTAAGGGTTAGGTGTACAATTACGTTTCA